>NC_052484.1:12755023-12894856 GCF_009730915.1 Dioscorea cayenensis subsp. rotundata
GTTATGTATTGTTAAACCATTAAAAACATCATAAGATATAATGTTATAATAAAAAAATAAGTTAAAAATACATTAAAATTAAATTAAATTAAGCATCAATATCCATAAAATTTAAAAATATATTAAATTTTAAGAAAAAATTATTTCCACAAAAATTAATTAATTTAAATAATTGACAAATGGTGATATTCATATAAAATTTCAAAAGAAAAGCATTTAAAAAATAATTGGTTTAAATAATTGATTAACTGGTATATCATTTTTATTTTTAAAAAATAATGGATATTCACATTTTTATTTTTAAATTTTAATATTTAAAACTGGTATAATATCACAAGATATAATGTTATTATAAAAAATAAGTTAAAAATACAGTAAAATTAATTTAAGCTAAGAATCAATATCCATAAAATTTAAGTTATCATTAATTTTAAGTTAAAATTAATGATTGTCTTATAATAAAAATATAGTTGGTTTTGTGGTGGTTTAATTTCTTTTTTGGACAAAATCTTATTTTAACAAACTTTTGCAATAGCCTTACCATAATAAGTTAGAGAATATCTATCTATTAATATATATATATATATATATATATATATATATATATATATATATATATATATATATATATATATATATATATATTAATATATGTACAATTATATAGTTAGGTTTTCGCCATTTTATTTCAAGAAATAAAATGCCTTATTATAATAATAAGGTTTTAAAAATTTAATTTTCAATTTTTTAAATTTTCTTTAATAAAATTTTCTTAAACATATCATATTAGCTTCCCTAAAATCTTGGATCCGCTAACTTGCAAGATTTTAAAGAGGCGAAAAAAATGAAACCTATATTTTTTTCATATTTTATCTAAAATTGTTTCTACGATTTGGAAAAATCAATATTTTTTCAATGTACAAAGTAAAAAAATTATGAAATATTAAGCGGTCATTAATCGCTGCATTATTTTAACAAATGCAACAGTTAGATGAATATGCAGCAGATATAAACTTCTGCATTACTATAACAAATGTAGCGATGGAAACTGTACATCATGACTCATATGCAATGGTTTTTAAATGTCCTTATTTTAACAAAGGCAGTGATTATTACAATCGCTGCATGCCATGACTATATGCAGTGGTTATTTTGTGAATTATTGCATTACAATGAATATGCAACGGTCATGAGCCGCCACATTGTTTTAACAAATGAAACGGTAACAAAACCAATACATAATTGCTTATATATGCAGTGATTGTGCAACGGTTTGTGACAAATGTAACACTTAAATGCAAAATTGCCTGTAACAATATGAAACCGCTACAAAATCGCTACAATAGATAGTCTGTTGCAGTGGTTTTATAATATCTACAGGCTAACTATTGCATAAGTGCAGTTATGTAGATTATCTCGAATTGATTAAGTATTAAATTAAAAAATTGAATACTAACTTTATTATTTTAAATAATTATATAATCATCAGATTTTAAAAAAAAATTAAAGGCATAAAATTCATCAACAGTCTTTCAAAATTGGAAAGTCTAAAACTATGTTTTAGGTGCCTCACTCTTGAACCGCCCTCTCAAATGTTGTCTAAACTATGGAAGACAAGTTTATGATGTATATACACACAAACTGATATATATATATATATATATATATATATAAATGTTGCCTAATGTCAGCACTATGGAAAGACAAAGTTTATAATGTGCTACGCTATATATGCATATATATATATATATATATATATATATATATATATATATATATATATATATATATATATATATATATATATATATATTTGAATTAACTAGCAAGTTATTGTGACACAATCCACTAACAAGATAACAAGGAGGGTGTTAACAGTGTTTTGTGTAATTAATAACTGTTATAATGGTCACGACCAGCCTAACTTGTTGATGACAATTTAATCTAATTATATTCTTTTGTAAATTAGATCATTCTTAATTTTAATTGGTTTGGCCTAGAATTGATTAATCCCTATATTGAAAATTTAACATCTAAAATTATTATAACTAGGCATTCTCCACCGCTTCACATCAGAGTTTTGCATAAATAAATAAGTGCAATTAAAGTTTTTTTAGATTATTAATATCATAGGTAATATAAATAAAAAAAATAAATGTAATAAAAAAAATATAAATTTGTTCTTTGAAACACTCTTAGAGCAGATTATAAAAATAATATAATTAAACAAATCATACAATAGAAATTGTTGTGTACTTTCGATTTCAAAGATCTTATGGACATTTATTGCATAAATAAATAAGTAAAATTAAAAATTTTCTATTATTAATATCATAAGTAATATAAATAAAAACTTAAATGTAATAAAAAAATTTAAATTTATTCCTTCAGATAGCAGATTATAAAAATAATATAATTAAATAATATTTATACAATAAAAACTATTTGATTTCAAAAAATTTTTGGGCACTTATTACATAAATAAATAAGTGCAATTGTGCAATTAATGTTTTCAATTATTAATATCATAAGTAATATAAATAAAAACTTAAATATAATAAAAAAAATATATAAATTCTTTTTAGAGTGATAATCATATAGATTTATCAAAAGAATATTCAAAAAATATCAATTGATATAGATAATTGTGATTGCAAAATTTATTTTTATACTTTAATAACATAACATTTGAAACTAATAAAATAATGAAATAATATAAACTTTGAATAAAAATATATTAAAAACAAATTAAGCATCTCTATGACTATACTTGCAATTTTAAAATTTATAATTACAGTATTGCTAATTTTATGGAAGCGTTTTGGTTTTTGATTGGTTTTGTTTTTGTTTTGTATTTTTTAAAATAAATTAGCTTATCAAACTAAGTTTGAAGATTAAGTGTTGAGAAATGAATATATTTAAAGACTTCAAATAAAAAAACATATAATACAAATAAATCATAAGAAATTTTTAATCAACTTCTAATAATTTTATAATAAAAACATTAAATTAACCTTAAAAAATGTTCAGTATTTTTGAATACATTATTAAACAAGATAAAGAAAAGAAGTTTAGACATGAAATAGTTGAGATGATTTATATTAAATTAAAGAAAATTAAATATCTTAATTGATTATAATTCAATACAAGAAATTATAGTTTGTCACTAATATTAATAGTGACCAATTTTTGAGGTCGTCACTTGTCATCACAAGTACCTCCATAGCAAATACAATAATGGTTAATTTACAAATATAGTCACAATTACACAAAAAATTTGTGACCAAATTATTGTCGTTAAAAATGTAAGTATTCGTGACAAAACTATGTTATCACAAAAACCTTACTATTTGTGATAATTTTATTAACACAAAAAGATACTAAATAGTGTCAAACAAAGTGGTCATAATAGTTTATAAATGTAAAGTCATATCTATAATAATTTTTCACTATAGACAAATTTTTAGCATCAAAATATTGTCACACAAGCAAATAAAAATATTTAGTATTATATAAAAATAAATAAATATCACCAAAATGTGCAAAATTCTAATTTTGAATATATGAAATTTGGAATTTTAATATCAAAAATATAAATATTAAATTATCCATTTTCAAAAAGAAAACCAATTAGAAAACTATCCTAAACTATTCTCTAATCAAAATTTGGAGATGAAGTATTCCGCTTGAATCTCCTTTTTGCTTTGCATACTCCTCTCTTGGAACTTAAATGTTATTCTCTCCTTTTGATGCTTATTCTGCATATTTAGAAAAAAAAATATCTAATAAAATAATTTTTAAAATTGCAAAAAAAAAATTCTAATTTAATAACAACTTTCATTACATTATTTATTCTCAATTGGGAAGAGATCGACCAAGTTCCATATTTCGTTTGGCTTTTATTATTTTAAATAGATAAGAAATCATTAAAAAAAAAATCACACAATTAAAATCTAAACAACATATTGCTACTATGAAACCTATGATTCAAAGTGTCAAAAGAAGAAAACATTAACAAACAACCATCTTGGAATAGGATTCAATAAATCAAACTTTGATGATAAAAAAAGATAAAACAACATAATAATTGTCTCTTATCCATCACATAAAATAAGCTAAAGAACTTATGAAAAGGAAAAGAAGCAAATCTTCTCACCATCAATAATATGTATGTCTACATCTAAAGCAAGTTGAGTCACTATCGGCCAATGAATCAAATGATTCTAAAAAATTGTCACCGATCTCCATAGGCACATAATTACTCAAAGCTTCACCATTTGTGTTTATTTCTTTTATATGTCATGTTCATTGGAGATATCTATCTTTTTAAAATTTATTTACAAAAAAGATTTATATTATCAATTAGATTTTGTTTTATGAGATTTTTGTAAATATCCATTTAATTTTAATTTTAATTTAAATATGTTTTCTCTAATATTAGAAATCTTAGGCATGATCTAAATTAAAGTCATGTTTTCTACGCCTTGCAAATTTAAGAAATTTGGGCGATTATTATGGTCACTTGCTTTTTAACTATATATATATATATATATATAAAGTTGCATTTCTTTAAAGTCATTTTGATTATTTTTTAGATATTTAATCAAATTAATAATCTTACAAAATCCCAAAAAATATATTAAACAAAAGTTTTATATCTCAGAGATATATAAATTTTAAATCTTTGAAAATATAAATATTGAGGATTAGGTATAAATTTGGAGAATAATTTTTTTTTACATTAATTTTTATCTCGTATTCTAAGAAATATTTTTAAATTTTGAATATATATTTTTTTAAATATATATATATATATATATATATATATCAAATTTGGTCCCTAAAATATGTCAAACATACATTACTTATTAGGTTTCTTAGATTTTGATTTGTTCTCCAAAGAGAAGACTTTTACGATTACAATGGTAATCCTGTTTTCATGTCAATATTTAGTAGACACTTGCAAAAAGCACAATATTGAGCAAAGAAAAATATTATTGTTAAAGCAAATGAAAATAATAGTGACAAAAAATATTTGTCGTTACATTAATACATTAATATATGTTTCTTTCCCACTAAAATTATTTTGATGTAATTATGAGAGATTCTAAATCGTCATAATTGTAATTGTATTAGTTACAAATAAAATAAATCATCACAAATAATTTAAACTATAGTGTCAATTAAATTTTTTTTTTGTCACAAAAACCTCACATTTGTGCCAAAATAATAAATAGCCACAATAAAATTGGCACTAAATATCTTCATTCTTGTAGAGATCAATAAATAGCAGATTATATATCTACTTTAATAGTATGTATAGATAATTTAAAAATAATAGATTGAAAAAACTTTTTGCATAACATTTAATTGGTTTTTCACTACCTGCAAATTAATTCAAATAAAAACATATCAGACAATTGTGATATTTGCATTGAAAAGAACAGAACCAAACAACAAATGATTGAACAATCGAATTTAAAAAAAAAACAAAATAACAAAACAATGATAAACTAAATTGTAACATTATAAACACTTATGTGAAAAACAAACCTATACCAAAAAAGGGAATTGTTATTCATCTTCATTAGAATATGGGCAATATATATTAACACCATCATTTAATTTCTCTTATTTTAGATTTTTTTTTTTTATCTTCATCTACAATTGTCTATTCATCTTCCCATAAACCCAATCTATATCATTTTAATAAATATGAAACTATTGGTAATTTAAAAAAAAAAACATAAAGCCTATGTTGTAATTAATATAATACCAAATAAATGTCGTTAATTTTTTATTCATTTAATTATATTTTTTTATTAACACAATATTTTTTTTATTTTTCATTTGTTATGTAATACCAAGTAAATGTTATTTATTCTTTTCTAAACAAATAACTCCAAATAAATTTAGCAAATATTTTCAATTTCCAAAACTTATCCGTTTCCATGAATAGGTATTATTAAATGTTTTATATAAAACTGACTTAATGCGCATGACGAAATCAATTCCATTAAATTCTATATGTTCATAATGCAATGAAGAAATTCTTTAAAAAAGAAATTTAAAAACCTTCTTCGAAACCCTCTCCAATTAGATTATCATCCATTTTTATTAGAAGATCTTATTAAATATAATAATATTATCTATTAGTCTCCTATACTTTTCTCCTGCATATTTAATATTTAATATAATACAAAATAAATATTCTTAAATATTATTTAAACCAAAAACTTAAAAAAATAGAAAGGATTTAATATAAAACCGATTTAATGGTCATGACGAAATCAATGGCACTTTAAATATATGCAAAAAAAAAAATTAAAAATCTTCTTTAATCCAATCAGATTATCACTCGTTTCAATTAGAAATCATATTAAATATTTAATATAAAACCTGTTTAAATACCAAATAAATATTGTTAAATATTTTTTAAACCAAAAACTTAAAAAAAAAGGGAAGGATTTAATATAAAACAGATTTAATGGCCATGATGAAATCAATGTTACTTTAAATATATGTAAAGAAAATTTAAAAATCTTAAAATCCTCTCCAATTAGATTACCATCCGTCTCATTAGAACATCCTATATTTAATATAAAACCGATTTAATGCTCATGATGAAATAAATGCCTATTAGGCAATTAATTTTTCAATTATTAATACAATATTTAATATAAATAAAAATATTAAAATTATTTTAGTATTTTTTTTGCAGGTCACCCTAACAAATTAGACTATTGGATGTTAATGTAGTGGTGCAGCTTACACAGTTAGCCAAAGTAACGTCCTAGTCAGCTTTCCATGTCATCACCAACTTTGTTTGCCTTATTACAGTCATGAGTAAAGGGATTTGCCACACATCAACAAAGCCGTTTCATCACTCAAAAGCAAAGATGGGACAAGACTTTAGCCTTCTACTCTGGGACTAAAAGGGAGAGAGGCATAGAGAAGAGAAGAGGGTTTTGGTGATGTTTTCCAAACTTCTCTATGAGTGTGAGATTGAAGGGAAGGTCTTCACGGCTTAAGAAGGAGAGGAAGATTTTCTCGATAAAGATGGCAGTAAACTAGGAGGTACAGCGAGAGTGGGATGATTCCCCCGAGTATTGTAAGTACCCTCTTCTGGCCCCTTCGCATGTTGCCATTCTAGTGTTTGTTTACTTCAAATGGAGGCTGAAATGCAAGTTTGGCTGTGTTAGTTTAACGATAATATTGTTTGTATGTTTTCGATTTTTGTGTGTATAGATCATGTTCTTTTATGATTGTTTAATTATGAA
This sequence comes from Dioscorea cayenensis subsp. rotundata, assembly GCF_009730915.1. Taxonomy (NCBI): domain Eukaryota; kingdom Viridiplantae; phylum Streptophyta; class Magnoliopsida; order Dioscoreales; family Dioscoreaceae; genus Dioscorea; species Dioscorea cayenensis. Next base: position 12,762,304 of record NC_052484.1, read on the forward strand.
GTTGTTATGCTATTTTAAAGTCCTTTAACGTATGGAGAAATACTTTGTACTTGTTCAATCTAATGATCAAAATAAAATATGCTTGTTGGGGTTCACTATTTTCGTTGTCATGTTATTTTCTTTTTACTTTGCCTTTAAGTTTCCTTCCTGATGAATGAATACTCCTTCATGGTGTTCCCCATTTTGGTTGTTATGTGGTTTTAATTATGCATCTTTTATTGGGATTTTTATATTCTTGTCTGGATGGAGATATGTTTGGTTGTTGCGCCATTCTTCAACAGTTTTGTGTATATATTTATATATTTTTTTTATTGTTGTTCAATCATCCTTTGTTTTCTTTTTCATTGGTTGAAACCAGTTTTTTTTTATTAATTGGAACCAATTTAGATGTTCAATCCTACTTGGTTTTCAAGTCTCCAATATGTAGTACTATACATGTACAATAATTGTTATTTATTTATTTTATTGTTGTTCAATCATCCTTGGTTTTCTTTTTTATTGGTTTGAACCAATTTTTTTTATTGGTTGGAAACAATTTAGATGTTTAATCCTGATGGGCAATTAATATATAAATTAGTTGTTTGGTTGTAAATTTCAAGTCTCCAATTTGTAATACTATGCATGTATTGTAATTGTTATTTATTTATTCTTATTGTTGTTCAATCATCCTTGGTTTTCTTTTTAATTGGTCTGAACCAATTTTTTTTATTGGATGGAACCAACTTAGATTTTTAAATGGGTGGAACCAATTTAGATGTTCAATCCTGATGGGCAATTAATACATAAATTAGTTGTTTGGCTGTGAATTTCAAGTCTCCAATCTGCCCAGTACTATACATGTATAGTATTTGGTTTTTTTTTATTATTGTTGTTCATGAGATGGTATTTGTTATTTACTTCCTTTTAAAATTTCATGTCTCCAATTTGCATTAATGTACATGTTGTTCATAACATTGGACAACATAATAAATTAGGATGCATTTTATAACCATGTCATGTATTGATTTCCATGAGAATTCCTTGTAACTGGACCTTAGCATTTGATTTTGTATAGCCCAGCCAGTCCTACATAACCACTTGACCTTTAGTTATTTTCCAAACAATGCTAGATGCATCCTTATTTAAAATAAGGATGCATTACAAAGTTGATGAAATAGAGGGCATGGCAGGATATATTGACTATTGTTGTGCTGACCAAATATCAAAGATAGAACTAATATCCATGGCCAGAGAGTTTAATTTGGAGGTTGAGAGTTGTTTTGTATGGTGATTAGACACGTCAAGTCATGATAGAGGTTACAAGGAGGTTAGAACTGACCTAGATACCCTAAAAATGGCATTTTCAGAAGGGCATAACAGGGAGATTTATGTTTGTGTGAGACTCCCTACTGGTGCCAAACCAATAGCCCATGACTTTGGATGTACTCCTTTGACTAATAAAGGTGTGGGGATAGGTGAATGAAGTAGGGTAGAACTTTTAAAACCTGCTGTTGATGAGGAAGAAGATGTTGTACCTGATGAAAATTTGGAGGGCATTCTAGTTAGTGGACATTGCAGAAGGCATAATGTAGATGAAGAGTGTGATTTTGAAGACTCAGACTATGAGGAAGAGGAGTTGTTTAATGTTGGTAGATCAAGACCAAATGTTGTCAATGATTGTGAAGTTGCAAATGTAGGTGAAGAAGAAGACATTATAAAATCTGATTATGTTGATTCAGAGGGTTTTCATTCCTGTTCTTCAGCAAATGAAGATGATACGACCCCTCCTAGACCTAGATACACTGAGTTTAATGAAGAGGTTGACATGAAGGACCCATAATTTAGAATTGGAATGAAATTCAGAAGCTTCAAGCAATTTAAGGATGCAGTGAAAAATTATCGTATAAGAAATAGGTATGTGATGAATTTTAGGCCCAACACTAAGACAAGATGCAAGGCATTCTATAAGAAGGGATGCCTATTCTATTTGTGGGCATCACCTATGGTTGATAATAAAAATACAATACAGATAAATGTAGGTGTCTTGAAGCATGAATGTACTAGGGATCATAGCAATAGACATGTGAGTGCAGACTGGATAGCTAGACATTACCTTGAGCAATTTAGGGCAGACCCCAATTGGAAAATTGTTGGTATTGTACAGGTTGTGAAGATCAATCAAGAAGTGAACATCACCAGGTTGAAAGCTTACAGGGTAAAATGTATTGTTGTTAGGTAAATAAAATGTGTTCCTTTCATTGTTCTTTGTTATGTAACTTGGGTATGCTTAATTATGAATTTATGTGTTTTATTTGTATTGAACAGGATCATAGATGGTGATGAGGAGTCACAAATAGCCAGACTATATGATTACAGGCTAGAGATAATGAGTATGAAGGTGTCTTCCAAGGTATGTATTAGTATCATGTTGATAATCAATTAGTATTTAATTTCCTATATGTATCTTTAATTTTGAATTAACTAAACTATTAAAACTGATTTTCTGTTTCTCTATCAAGGTATGTATCTCTATCTTGCTCCATTGAGAGCAGGTTTCTTGGCAGGTTGTAGGCATTTGGTGTCCCTTGATGGCTGCTTTTTGAAAAGACCTATGGGTGACAACTCTTGATAGCTGTTGGGATAGATGAAAATGGCTGCATCTATCCCATTGCTTGGCCTGTTGTCAACAAAGAGAACAAAAAGAATTGGACCTGGTTCCTCCAGCTACTTGCACAAGATCCGGGGATTGTAGACAGCTACAAATGGGCCTTATGACTGGTAGGCAGAAGGTGAGAATTAATTCATAATGTTGTATGACATATGATTGCGTTCTATTGTAATTAATTCATCATACTAATTCTAATCCTTTTTAATTAACTGCTGATTTTGTGCCATGCTGCTTATTAATTAGTCTCATGTTGGTTCTGATTTTTCATATTGTAATTAATGCAATGCTAACTTTGAATACTGGTTAATTAATTAGGTTATGCTATGTTACTGTCATAATTAATGAGTATCATACTTGTAATGATCTTTTATAATTAATTAATGATTTTGTATCATGTTGATTATGTATTTTGTATCATGTTGATTATCAATTAGTATTTAATTTCCTTTATATAGCTTTAATTATGAATTGACTGAACTATTAAAACTGATTTATTGTTTCTCTATTGAACTTCTATGCTTGTCAATGTGCCTTGGATGTGGATGATGGTGTCTCCTTGTCACTATATATGTGTAACAAACCGACCAACATTAGGGACTAATGACTACAATAGCTGAGTTATTCCCCTATAGTGAACATAGATATTGTGTGAGGCATATTCACAGCAACTTAGGAAAACATTTAGAGGCAAATCATTGAAGGACCATCTTTGGTCTTGTGCTAGGGCAACATATAAGTTAACATATGACATAGCCATGGAAAATCTGAGAGAAATGTCAATAGGAGCATTTGAATACATGAAGAAGATTGAACCCAAATATTGGAGTAGACCACATTTCCAAAGTCAATTCAAATGTGATTTCCTTTTGAACAACTTGTGTGAAGTTTTTAACAGTCAAATATTGGAAGCTAGGCTCAAGGGGATTATTACTATAAATGAAATGATAAGGACACAATTAATGAGAAGAATACAAAAAAGGAGAGATACAATGGACAAGGTCACTAGCACCCACTGCCTTAGAATATTGTAGGAACTTGAAAAATCCATGCAATTGAGTTGGATGTATAGCACCACATGGTCAGGTGGAGACAAGTACTAGGTACTTGGCACTGATGGGCAATTTGTGGTTGACAAGATAGATTGATTCTGCTCATGTAGGAGGTGGCAACTTAGTGGGATTCCCTATAGCCATGCAGTGTCAGTATTGTATTACAACAAAGAAAAACTTGACAACTACCTACACTCATGCTATGAAGTCAACACTTTTATGCACACATATAGGCATAACCTAAACCCAGCTCATGACAAGCACTCATGGCCAAAAAGTGACAAAGGTCCCATCATTCCACCAGAGCCAATGAATAAGAGGAGGGCAGAAAAACTTTTCTTAGGAGGAAAAAAGTAGATGAAAACCCTGGCTTTTCCTAAGAAAGGTGTGAAAATTAAATGCAGTTTGTGTGGTGTAACATGCCATAATAAGAGATACCATGGGCAGGTTGGTGAATGTCTAATTTTTTTAATTTCTTCTTTAATCAAATATATGTTCTAATGAGGTTAACTAAATTTTATTTCCATCACTGAGAGAACAACACAACAAGTTCAGCAAGGACATCACAGGGATTTGGACATGTGGAAGAGGTAAAACACTTCATTATAGGGTTGGCTTAATTTCAACATAATTAAACTTTGTGTTATTCAATCTGTCAAAATATGCAGATAATTGCAGAACATACTGTAGTTAGGTTAGATTTAAACATAGGTGGTATTGACAATGACTTGATCAGTGGTGCTTCTCAAACACAGGTAAGAGTGGTATCTTTCTTTTATTTTTTTTTTGTGGTAATGTATGAATTTTTTATAGGTTACCACAATGTACATAAATGGGTCTTTATGTCTGATTTTTCTAATAAACAATTGCTCCTAAACATCATCTTCCAAGGAAACTCAATTGAGGGAACTAGATCTGAGTAAATATGGAAAAGGTGTTGCATCAAGTGAAAGACAAACACCATGGATCCCTATTTCACATGTAGGAGCTAGTAGGCTTCCTTTATTTTAATTATTCATAATGCTGGTCATTCTTGTTGAATTTGGTACTATTTTCTTACTTATTATAAAGCATGTACAGATGGTCACAATTGATGTCCAACAAATGTTTGCTACAAATGAAGCTAAGGTACCTATATCACTGGTAAATGGTCTCATTCAATTTATGAATCTTCAGCTGATCATTCCAGATGTTGCACAAACTTTAGTGAATTAATTCTCCATGTTTGTAATCTGCTATGATTCTGGCATTTGTACAAAAATCCCATAAGTAATCAATTTCAAAGGAAACTCATTTATGGAAGAGGGCAGCAAATGTAAAGGGAGGGGTCAAAGCAAGGTCCAACAACAATGAGTCGGTTCCTTCTTCAGGTGTTGATGGGCAAAGGTCTCAATTACAGCAAAAGGATGCCAGAGAGAGCAACAAGGCAGTATTTCGGCAGTATTTCCTGACAAGAGGAGGAAAGTATGGTTACCACCAGGACTTGGATCCTCTGCAAGTGTAGGAAACACTTACAAAAAGGCTCCTTGAAGAGATCAGATGGCATTATTTTTCGTATTTTGGAAAACTGAATCTTTATTGATGGGCAACACTAGTTAATAGATGTTTACAAAAATGCAGATTTAGAAAATCAGCAGTTTTAGATCTTTTGCATTTTTATAAAGGTGAAGCATTAGGAAGTCTGCATTTTTTTTAAGTAAGGCTACATCTATTGTAAACCTCTAGTTTTTGGTAAACCTTAAAGCTGTTGTAGAGAGTTCTACTTGTTTTAATTTGGAAAATCTACAACTGTTGTAGGGAATTGTTCTTATTTGCAAAATTGCAGCTTAATGAGATATAAAGTTTATTTAGTCTTCTTAAGGTGCATCTATTTTTTTTATTATTATTTTTTTTTTGTGTGCACAACTGCATCTGTTATAGATAAGTGTGGTTTTTTTCCCAAATCTCCAGCTTATGTAAATATGCACATCTAGTGCAACATTGCACCAAATTTCACCAATGGTAGCAATTGTACATACATAAAAAAAATGTAATTTTCTTCTTAAGAAGATGATTTCCGCAACAAATTGACTATTCAAATATCTATGCATGTACATAGAATTTTTGAAAACTTTTATAAAGTATTGGTTTTCCCCCTTCTTCAAAGATGCAGAAGACCAATGCCTTCATCTAATAAATGGAAAAAAAAAACTTATAAGTATTCATTTAAGTACACTCATGTTTACAAAAAACCCAATACTCATCAAAACAATAATCACATACCCAAACCCTAGATGTGAATCAACATTAACAAATCATCCCCAATTCTTTGCCCACGATAACAATAATCTCTAGGATATCTCGCATCTCATGATTACCAAATCATCCCCGAGTCACCAGTAAAAATACGCCAGCAACTCGCCCTTTTTCCTATGCCGCTCAGCATCCTCCTCTGTTCTCTGATTGCAATACCTAATGGTGAACAGAGAAAGGAAAGGAGATGATGTATGTGATGACGTGGCCTAATATTGGTTGACGAGGATTACAACTACCATGTCGGTTGGCCAACATGGCATAAGGCGTGTGTTAATTTGGCTGACTGTGTAAGCTCTGCCGCCACATCAGTATCCAGCAGTCTGATTTGTTAGGGTAACCTGCCGGTCTAACACATTGACAAATTGAATGACTTTTTTAGTAGTATGTATAGATAAATAATTATTATAATTATAATAATGAGGTTTAAAAATTTTAAGTTTTAAAATTTATAATAAGTTTTCCAAAATCGGGAGACTTGTAACCAGTGCTTTAGTGGTCTTGATTACCCTTGAGCAACCATTGAATTGTTTTATATAGTAGATAAATAAGTGTATATATTCGAATTGTGACACAATCCATTAACAAAATATCAAGCCAAAGAGGTCTATAGTATTTAATATAATAACCATTAAAATTATCTCCCCGCCCAACTTGTTTATGACACATTTAATCCAATTAGTTTTTTTATAATTAATTGTCGAATTTAGTGCATATGTTAACCCTATTGACAGTGTACCTGAACCATACTATGGATCATGGTTTCTATTCATAACCATTATTTTTTAAAAAATGCTTGCTATTCTAATAAAAAATAATATATTTTTTTAAATAAAATCATTTTTAAAAATTTAATAAATTTTAGGAAAAATAATTTTAAAAAACTTACTTTTGTAATTATAAAAAATTCAAATTAAAAAAAATAGTTTTTATTTTTTAAAATACCCAATCAACAACTTAGTCAGTATCTAAATAATTATATACTCTCTCAGTTCTGTCGTGATTAATCGAATTTCACATAACAAAAAATTTAATTATTTCACAAAATTTTATAAATAATTAGTTATCTTTCCAAAATTACTCCTAATTTATATCTTCACATTTCTTTCTCATATTTAATTTCAACAAAAGAGTTAAATAAAATGTTAAAGGTAATTTTAAAAAATAATAATAAATATTTATTGATGTTAAAAAATAATAAATAAACAAAGATATGAATTTTTAACAAATAAAAAAGAACGGAGGGGAGGGAATAATATTTCTTAGGGGCAGCAAGGGAAATAGAACAAATTTGTGTTGTCATTTGGTACACACATTTGTGTCTGTCAAACTAACTATACCATCAGATCAGATATGTGCTTAACTTTTTATACACACATTTGTGACAATAAAACTGATAGCACAATCAGCTCTAACAAGATACAACTGATTCTCTTGACAATGCTATCTTCTTTCCAAAAAACATTTCTTGCCCTATCCACGGCTCAACTGCCTGGTTTAGAAACATCCCCTGGTTTGAAGGGGAAGAAGATCTTGAGCCTTAGATATAGCTCAATAGAAGCCATTATTAAGCTTATTCAATCAATCATCATCTCTAATATAAATGTTATGTTAGAATATTTACTCTGAACTCACATAGCTGACTCTATGCATGTGGACTCTTTCTCTGTGCTGTGGCTACTGTGTACGTAGCATGGGAAAAGATACTGGTGTGTGCGGATTGGACAACTCAGTTGAAAGGAAGAACAACGATTGGATGTTTACTTTTCAACATATCTTTATGCTTTCTGTCTTTCTTTGTTGTGTCAGTAATCTATGTTGTTTACTTTTGGGTCCTCTATATTAATAGTTGTTGTATTTCTCTTCAGGTTAAGCAAGTTAGTTTTGCTTCAATGAATTTCCAGTTAATAGATTTAAGCTTCTATTGCATCTTGTTTCAAGTATCCTTTCTATTTGATCCTATCAGTGGTATCAGAGACACCCATCTTGAAGGAGAATGGCTGCAAATGGGAGTGGCGCTGGGTCTTCTCAAGTTTATGTGCCTCCCTTTAATGGAGATGGCTACAACCTATGGAGCTTGAACATGGAAACCATTCTTCTCTCTCGTGATCTATGGGGAATGGTTGAGAAAGGGTACAATGAAGAAGAAGAAGATGAGCACAAGAGAACGGAGAACATCAAGAGAAACGCAAAGGCACTTTGTCTCATACAGCAGGCGCTTGATGCCAAGGTTCTCATTCGAATCTCACAAACGAGGAATGCAAAGAAGGCCTGGGATATCTTGAAAGGAGAATTTCAAGGTTGCACCAAGAATGCAGCCGCTCAACTTCATTCTCATCGTCAAGATTTTGAGAATACTCGCATGAAGACCGGAGAAAAGGTACAAGACTACATTAGCAGGGTGCTAACTGTAGTGTACCATATACGAGCCCTGGGAGAGGAGCTCGGTGATCCAGCCGTGGTTGGAAAGATTCTCCGGAGCTTAACTCCAAGGTTCAGTCATGTGGTGTCATCCATTATCGAATCAAAGGACCTTAGCTCTCTCACTATTGAAGAACTCAGTGGGTTTCTCAGAGGCCATGAAGGGAGATTGGATGTTGAACATGACCACATGGAGGAGAAGGCATTGTATGTCAAGGGTGGTTCACCTCGTGAGCATGGTGGCCGTGGAGATAGAGGTCGTGGTCGAGGGTACCACAGAGGGTGAGGACGCGGTAGAAGCTGGAGTTCAGATCAAGATCACAGTACTGATGGCAACAAACAATACAAAGGTGTCCAGTGCTTTGCATGCATGAAATTTGGGCATATCAAGTCACAATGTCGATACAAAGGCAAAGAAGCAAACGTCACAGAAGAGACCAAGGAAGTGGATGAAGGCTTGCTGTTCATGGCATCCAGTGAAGAAGGAATTGAAAGTGAAGGAACATGGCTGATAAACAGTGCTTGTTCTAACCATATGTCTGGGAACAAGAAGTTGTTTCATCACATAGAAGAAGCATCAAATCAAACCATTAGACTGGGTGATGGAAAAACACTCCATGTTGAAGGTATTGGATTTGTTGTCCTTTGCTCTAGTGACGGGAAGAAGAACACCCTGACAAATGTGCAATATGTGCCTAACTTGGCACATAATTTACTGTCTGTGGGGCAGCTGATGATGTGGGAACTGCGAACGTCGCGCAAAGAGGAGAAGAAATGTCGGCATTATGGCATAGGAGATACGGGCACTTGAATCAGAAAAGCTTGAAGGAACTATCAGAGAAACAGATGGTTCTAGGACTTCCAGTCATTTCTGAAGTAGAACCTTGTGAGTCATGCTCACTTGGAAAGCAAACAAGGCTTGAACTCCCATCAGGACAGGCAAGGAGGGCTACCAAACCCTTGGAGCTGATCCATGGGGACTTAGTAGGACCGATGAGGACACCATCAATCGGAGGTAACATCTATTTTTTTCTACTAACAGATGACTGCTCACGCCATAGTTGGGTCTACTTTCTCAAGAGGAAGTACGACGCCTTGCAGCAGTTCAAAGTGTTCAAACTGCTCATGGAGAAGCAGCTGGCGTTGCCAGTAAAGACACTATGCACTGACCGTGGTGGAGAATTTACCTCTCATGAATTTAAAACATTTTCCGAGCAATCCGGGATTCGACAACAGTTGACGGCACCTCGATCACCCCAACAGAACGGGGTTGTGGAAAGAAAGAACCGCACTGTAACTGAGATGGCAAGAACAATGTTGAAGGAGTCACAAATGCCACCGGAGTTCTGGGCGGAGGCCGTTGCCACGGCTATTTATATCTTAAATCGGGCGTTGACGAAGTCTGTGAAAAATCAAACTCCACATGAAGCTTTGACCGGGTCAAAGCCTAATGTTGAAAATATGAAGGTATTCGACTGCCTCGCATACTAGCACGTTGACCCGCAGCTGAGAGGAAAGTTTGATGCGAAGTCATCTCCGGGCATCTTCATTGGCTATTGTGATAATACTAAAGCGTATAAGATCTATGATCCAATCACAAAACGAGTGCAAGTCAATAGAAACGTTCACTTTTTTTAAAAGAAGAAATGGGATTGGAGGAGTGCTGCTGACTCAGATGCAACAAATTATGTGCCATTATGTCATGAAGATGAAGGTGATGTTGATGATCATATGGAGGAATCTCCACCGTTCGATCCAACTAACTCAATACTATCGAACGGCCAGGATTTACATACTATGTCGTCCAATCATCAAAACAACGAGGAGGAAGATGTTGATGTACCAGCAAGGTATAAAAACATAACTGAAATTTATGATTCCTGTTCGTTTGCCCTCACAGCTGCAGATCCAACAACATTTGAAGAAGCGGCCAAGTGTGATGCTTGGGTTGCAGCCATGAAGGAAGAGATGGACGCGATCCATCGTAATAGAACCTGGGAGCTCACTCGATTACCGGAAGGAAATAAGGCCATCGGACTAAAATGGATATTCATGTCCAAACTAAATCCTGATGGGTCCTTGCTGAGAAAGAAAGCACGGGTGGTCGCACAAGGCTATACTCAAATAAAAGGCATTGACTTCGAAGATGCATTCAGTCCAGTTGCTCAGATGGAAACTGTGCGCTTGTTTCTAGCCATTGGAGTGCAAAAGGGTTGGGGCATTCAACAACTGGATGTCAAGACGGCATTTTTGATTGGAGATTTGAAGGAAGAGGTTTACGTATGTCAACCCACTGGCTTCATCATCAGAGGAAAGGAAACATATGTGTATAACCTTCAAAAGGCCCTCTATGGCTTGAGACAATCCCCAAGGGCATGGTATAGTCGAATAGACTTGGAGTTCCATCACATGGGCTTTGTTCGAAGTCACAATGAACCAACGGTTTATACCAAGCAAGGAGGAAGTTCGGATATTCTACTACTTTGTTTATATGTAGATGATATCATCTACATGGGGTCCTCTACTAAGATGCTACTAGAATTTAAAGAAAAGATGATGAAGATGTTTGAGATGTCAGACCTAGGTTCATTAAAATATTTCCTAGGACTAGAAGTGAGACAACTTGAGGGAGTTTCATTTGTTTCTCAACGAAAATATGCTGAGGATCTATTGAGAAAAGCTGGAATGCTTAATTGCAAACCAGTGGCAAGTTCCATGAACTCCAATGAGAAGCTCTTCTTAGAAGATGGTTCAGGTTGTGCAAATGCTCCTAAGTATCGGATGTTGGTTAGAGGCTTACTATACCTAACACACACTCGTCCGGACATCATGCATACAGTGTCCATCACTTCAAGATTCATGCAAAAACCATCTATGCATCACTATGGGGCAGTAAAAAGAATATTACATTATGTTAGTGGAACCTTGGACTTTGGTATCCACTATACCAAGAAAGATGAGTTGAAGCTGGTTGGCTACTCCGATAGCGATTGGGGAGGTTCGTCGGATGATCGCCGAAGCACAACCGGCTAGGTATTCTTGCTTGGCTCCGGGGCGATAGCTTGGTGTTCCAAGAAACAACCTATCACTGCTCTATCTAGCACCGAGGGCGAGTACATTTCTGTGACATCGGCCGCGTGTGAGGTTGTTTGGTTACGTCGACTTTTACAGGACTTGAACTTGAAGCAAGGATGTCCAACAACCTTATTGTGCGACAATAAATCTGCCATTTCGATTGCTCGCAACCCTACATTTAACTGTCGCACCAAACATATTGATACACGGTATCATTTTATTCGTGATTTGGTTAAAGATGGCACCATCAGCATTATCCATTGCAGTACTCATGATCGGGTTGCCGATGTATTCACAAAGGGGCTGCCCAACTGCAAGTTCGAAGCTTTGAGAGACATCCTTGGTGTGCGATGTTCAGAGTAATTAAGGGGGGTATGTTAGAATATTTACTCTGAACTCACATAGCTGACTCTATGCATGTGGACTCTTTCTCTATGCTGCGGCTACTGTGTACGTAGCATGGGAAAAGATACTGGTGTGTGCGGATTGGACAACTCAGTTGAAAGGAAGAACAACGATTGGATGTTTACTTTACAACATATCTTTATGCTTTCTGTCTTTCTTTGTTGTGTCAGTAATCTATGCTGTTTACTTTTGGGTCCTCTATATTAATAGTTGTTGTATTTCTCTTCAGGTTAAGCAAGTTAGTTTTGCTTCATTGAATTTCCAGTTAACAGATTTAAGCTTCTATTGCATCTTGTTTCAAGTATCCTTTCTATTTGATCCTATCACGTTAATGAGCCATTCTTTGTCATGGACTTGGGAGTCATTGTAGAGCTCTTCAAGAATTGGAACCACTCTTTCAAGAATGTTCGGCCTTATTATGCAGTCAAGTGCAACCCAGACCCTGCTTTTCTCGGCACAATGGCGGCACTTGGCTCGGACTTCGACTGTGCCAGCCTTGGAGAGATAGAAGCCGTGCTGGCCCTCGGTGTTACTGCTGACCGCATCATCTATGCCAACCCATGCAAACCAGAATCACGCATCCAAAGTGTTCTCTGTTGCTTCGCCTCAAAGCACCCGATGATTCCGGGGTACGCAGGCCATTAGGGACAAAGTAGGGGGCATTGCCGGAGGAGGTCGAGCCATTACTACGTGCTGCAAAAGAAGCAGAGCTTACGGTGATAGGAGTGTCTTTCCAAGTAGGGAGTGGTGCCACTAACACCGATACCTACCGAACAGCCATTGCCTCAGCCAGAGCTGTGTGTTCGATGTAGCAGACAAAGTTGGAGGAGCTCATATGCGCATGCTTGACATTGGAGGCGGATTCTCGGCAGGGGCTCAATTTGAAGAAACGACCAATGTCCTCAAAATTGCTATTGAAACATACTTCTCTGATATACCTGAGCTTGAAGTAATTGCTGAGCCTGGGAGAGTTTTCGCAGAGACAGCATATTTGGCTACAAACATTGTTGGGAAGAGAGTGAGGGGCAAAGTGAGGGAGTATTGGATCAACGATGGGATCCATGGTTCATTTAGTTGCATCAAGAATGATACTGCAACCGTACGTGACAATGATGCCGTTGGCTTGTTATTCGAGCTCTAATAATGTTCGGTGTGTAGGAAATGTGAAATATTCATCAACTATTTTTGGTCCAACATGTGATTCTATGGACACCATTCTGAAGGAGGAGATGTTGCCGGAGTTGGAGGTGGGGGATTGGCTTGTGTCCCCAAACATGGGTGCATATACACAATATATGGGATCTGATTTCAATGGTTTCTTAACCTCGGGTATTTGTGTTTATCTTGGGTGCTCTGGTGGATATTAAAAGGCTCCTGGTATGTTTTATTATTTATTTGTATGAGTACTTGGAATTGTTATTGCATCAATGCATTAAATAAATTAATTTATATCACATGACAATGCAAACGAATCAAGATCAGTCATATTTTACTTCAACACCATGTGATCATATCAAATTATCAGGTGGCAAATTGATAGACCATTATGTATCCAATAATTATTGATTGTGGCTTAATTATTATTATACATTTATATTGTTGATTTTTTGTTAATTATTAAAAGATAAAGAATACAATATGCGTTGTTAAAAGTTTAATGTGATTTTCCGAAACTATTATTATATATATATATTTTTTTTGCTCATTTAACATAGTAAAAATAAAGTGTAGTTTTGAAAGAATGTTCTTAAACAAGTATTTATAATTTTATTTTAGAATTTCAGTAGTTAGATCAACTTACAATTTCATGAGTTGATAAATTATTTATTCCATGATTTTGAGAAAGGCACCATGCACCTCTAGATAGCAAGGCTTGCTCAACTTACCCTTACTCATCTTGGATTTTTTTTTACTCATGGGCTTCCAATAACTCATTTAGCTCATCTATGAACAAGACTACTTCCGTAGACTCTTTTAGTGGCTAACACTATACATTTTTGAATTTTGAGTTAAGGGAGTAGAGAATCATTCTCTATGACACAACATCATCAATTTCCTCCCAAGCCTTTCATTTAGTATACCACTCACAATACTCTTATCTAGTTATGTTAAATGTGTGAAATGTGTCTCAAATTTTACACATTCAATTGGCGTATAGATCAAAATCCGAATCACGTAATTTTTTTTTTATATATAATAGAATATTTCTTCTTCTTCTTCCATGGACGTATGCATCAAAAATCCGAATCAAGTAATTTTTTTTGGTGTCATATTATTTTAAATTTTCCACTCTGTTTTAATATCTTGTGTTGCTATTGTCTATCGATTGTAACAAATTTTGTTTTTATTAGCAATCTTCACAAACATATCATCATCCAAACCTAGCTTGATGATGATAGTGAAGATGATGAAGAAGATGATCAAAACACTGGTTTTTAGTTCAGTGTTTGATGAAATGCCAGGGAAGAGAAAGAGATTCTCAAGTTCTCAAAAGAAAGAAGACTTTTCAAAGATTTACAATCCACCAACTAACACTCTCGGCTTACTCTTTATATATATATTCTAATAAAAAAGTAACTAGATAAAAGAAAGTTACAAGCCATGCTCTCATTGACCAAACACATTCACCAGTACTCCTATTGACCATAACTAATATTAAAAACATACCCATTGGTTGGCTCTAACATATAGAGATTTGTTGAGCATTAAAGCCACTACCATACTCAGAATACATTAATATATTAAAGCATAGTAGAGATAAAGAAAACTACACTTAAAACAACATGCTCTCCATGCTTGTACTCAAAACAGAGATCAAACTTCCATACTCGCCTCCATGCTTCATGCCATCCTCAGCTGGAACCATCGGATAGCTCGTGCTTACCACTTCTTCCAACATCAACACCCTCCCTTGATTGAGACGAGCTTAATCCAAGCATATTTCTAAGCAATGCATGCTTCTCAGTAGACAATGGTTTGGTGGAGATGTCCGCGAGCTGATCATCTGTGCTGTAGTGATGTAAAGAAATCACACCTTCTGTAACCAATCCACGAATGAAGTGAAATCTCACGTCTATGTATTTCGTTTTTCCATGATGAGTAGGGTTCTTGGCTACTGCGATGGTTGAGATATTATCAACCCATAATTTAGTTGGTTTTGCACAAATCCTTCCACAATCTTGTAGAACTCTTCTAAGTCAAACAATCTGGCATACAGCTGTAGTGGAGGCAATGTATTCTGCCTCGGTTGTTAAGAAAGCAACAATCTCTTGCTTCCTAGATCCCCAATGATTAAGCTTGATCCCAGTCGAAACAATACTCTTGGTGTACTCTTGCGATCGGCCTTGGATACTTCCTAATCACTATTAGAGAAGGCCTCTAATTCTCCTTCATCTCCATGTGAATACCACAGACCCAATTCTTTAGTTCCTGCGAGATATCTCACAACTCACTTTGCAGCACTAAACTAAATTTTGCTTAGCTGATTCATGAATCTTAACAAGTAGTTAACTGAGGAACTGATGTCTGGACGAGTATGTGTAACATAAATTAGCTTCCCAATTAAACTCCTGTAAATACTTGGATATGTAAACTTATCATTTTCACCATCTTCCAATCTCCCATTTACTACCAATGGTGTACTCACGGGCCATATTCATGTGAGCCAATAAATCATCTAAGTACTTCCTTTGTGTAATGAAAACACGTCCTAAATTTTTCTTTAATGGTACCTCTAATCCGAGGAAATAACTCATCATCACTAAGTAAGACATATTGAAGGTGTTCACCATGTCTTGCTTGAACTGTTCTAGCAAAGTAGATAAAGAGCTTGTATATATAATATCATCAACATACAGACTGATAAATAGTAATTCTCCACTCTTTCCCTCCTTCACTACAAGAAATCATGTTTTGGGGGCGGTTTTAAAGTCATTTAGAGGCAGTTATAACCGCCACTAAATGAAACCGCTGCAGTTACAAAACCACCGTGTATACCAATGTCAACAGCGCAATTCACGGTGGTTTCCTAGAACAGCCAGAACAACTGCCGTGAAATGTGTACGACAATTTTCGGCGGTTACATAATGGCCGAAAAATTATAAAGAGCTCGAGATACCGGAATTCGCAGAAATAGGCAGCGGTTGATGCTTAAACCGCCGTGAGTATGGATTTTTTTTTTAAATCATTTTTTATTTTTATTTGATTTTTTTATAATTATATATATATATATATATATATATATATATATATATATATATATATATGAATCCTTTGCATATATTGAACTCATTCAGTTAATATTTAAAAATAAAAAAAATTATTTATAACTCATTAACAATTAAGTCAAATTTACAAGTTTTCTCTCAGTCAAGGCTGCAAACATATTATAATAATCACAAGCTAGACAATTAAACCTATAAACAAATTGGAGAACAACACTCATCATTTCAAATTGGAGTGTTGCTTGCCTTGGTGTTGCCCCTAGTGCCAATGCAGTCTCCACCTTAAAACGAACAACTCTCTTATTAAGACTTTATAACATTTAGAATTATAAATGAGCAGTAGAAGAATAGTTTAAAGGATTGGATAAAAACCAGGTTCATTTGGATCTTGAGATCTTCGCGAAGCCTTTTCATTGTGACTCCAGTAACAGCCATGGCATTACCAACCATCATGCATGCAATGGGGATGATGTAGTTCTTGCTAAAATTGATAGCCCGGCGATGCATTTCCCTCAAGGTACATGTTTTGGTCTATGTCCTGCAGTGTAACTGGCAACAGAGACCTACAAATGAGTGCAAGTAGCATTAGTTTCTACTATAACTCCAGTATACAACTTCATTACCATGTTAGACAAGCAAATCTCAGTCTAATTTCTTCCTAGCTCACACACACACACAAAAGAAAACTTTAGTCTCTGTTTGTTTTCTGAGTGCATTCGGCTTCCTGTATAATGTATGCTCACTTTCACTTTTACTGAAACCAAACTTCTTGAAATGCTAATTAATTTTGGAATACCATGCTTTAGAGGTCTGTTTCAGTCCATAGAGGGCCTTCTTCAATTTACATACCAAATGCTTTTCACCTCTCTTCACATAGCCTTTTGGTTGGGTGACATATACATCCTCTTGTACATCTCCATTCAAGAAGGCCGATTTCACATCAAAATGAAACACCTGCCAACCTGCGAGTGCTGCTAATGCCAGAACCAATCTCACTGTCTCAATGTGAGCTACTAGTGAGAAAACCTCATCATAATCGATCCCATGCATTTTTTGTATAACCCTTGGTCACCACTCTAGCTTTATACTTCTGTACCTTCCCATCTGCATTGAATTTAGTCTCGAAAATCCATTTAAGACCCATTGTCTTCTTCCTTGCAGCCAACTCACACAACTCCCATGTATTGTTACTTGTTATTGAATCAATCTCTACATTCATAGCCTCTTGCCACTTCTTACTCTTCACAGCTTCCCTGTACTCAATTGGATCAGCTACATGCATTGCAAATGTACAAGAATTGTATACATCTGTCAGTAATTTAATTTTTCTGGGAGGAGACCCATCAGTAGAAGCCACTCTGAACCTTGAAGCTTCACTAGTAACACTGTGACTCGGATGTCTTTCATCCTTTATTCCAACATCTGTTGGTTTGATTGAATTTGGAGAATTTTGATGAAAGACTGCATGCTTCTCTCTGTCTTCTTCAATCTCAATTGCCGGTACAATTGATTGAGATGTTTCCCAGCACGACCAAGTCTCTTCATGAAACACAACATTTCTACTAATGATAATCTTGCCGGTCACTGGGTTGAACAGTCTGTATACTTTGGACTCAAAAGAGTATCCAGTAAACACACAATTTTCTGATATCTCATTAAGTTGTGAAGCTTCTGAGATGGAATTTAATCAAATGCAATATAGCCAAACACTTTTAAATGACTCACCATTGGTTTGACAACATGCCAAGCTTCGAAAGGGGTTTTCTTATGCAATGCTTGCATGGGGGATCTGTTAATCAAGTACACAGCAGTTGATGTTGCTTCTCCCCAAAATCTTGTTGGAAGGTTGCAACTTATGAGTAGAGTTTTGGCCATCTCAACCATGGTATGATTCTTACGCTCCACTACACCATTCTGTTGTGGTGTATAAGTTGTTGTGTACTCCCTCGTAATTCCATAGCCTTCACAGTACCTCTGGAACTCAGCTGAGGAGAACTCACCACCCCGATCACTCATCACTACCTTGAACTTCCTCCCAATTTTCCTCTTCACCATTACATGGAAAATTTGGAAGTACTTGTAGGCCTGCGACTTGTTCTTTAGGAAATACACCCAATTTCACTTGCTAAAGTCATCAACAATCAAATAAAAATATTTGCTAGCACCCAATGAATTTTCACTCATAGGTCCAAACAAGTCCATGTGCACCAGTTGAGAATTGAGGTTGCTCTTCGAGATACTCCTGATCGGAAACTTGTTCTTGTTTGCTTTGTTATAGCACACTCCTCAAACTAGCTATCTTGCTTTAGTTCTGGTATGCCAACAGCCATCCTTTTGTGAGCCATGAATTTCAAACTTTTCTAGTTAAGATGCCCGAATCTGAGATTCCATAATTCACTCAAAGTTTGGCCCATTACTACCACATTCATCCTCCCAATGTTTGTCATATCAACTGGAAACATATTGTTCCTTGTCCTTTGAACAGTAATGATTTGATTTTGGCTTTGATTGTCACTTACAACACATTTATCATGGTTAAACACAACTAAATAGCCTCTGGTTAGTAACTGTCCAACACTTATGTGATTATGTGCCAAACTTGGAATATATTGGAATTTTTGTAGCTTCTTTAACTCTCCTGGTTGAGTGTATATACCCACAGTACCCATACCATGAACTACCATCTCCTTATCATCCCCCCAATCCCACACTCTCCTTCTGAGATTCATCCGAGCAACTAAAGAGTCTTTTATCTCCTTTCATGTGATTTAAGCAGCCGCTATCAATGAGCCAGATGGATGATTTAGAATCTTCATGAGAGCTGCTAGCCATAAACACATTGTTGGTCTTCTTTTCCTCCGCAACTAGATTAGCTCCCTTCTCCTATTGCTTCTCTCTGACCCAACGATCAGCCTTCATATGCACGAGCTTCTTACAATGGAAACACTAGACATTACTTCTGTTTTCATAGCCTTTTCCTCGACCTTCTCTACCTCCTCTTTCTTTACCACGAGCAAGGTACCTCTCACAACCTCTACTATCACCCCATGAACTTTCAGAGCTTGAACATGTTCCTTTATTGTAATGAGAATCAGTGGCATCACCCTTCACATGTAAAGCCTTTTCTACCAGCTTTACTCCAACCTGATTCACTCGAACTTCATGAGCTTGAAGGGATCCTCTCAACTCATCCAATGTGAGCTTTGTGATGTCCTTTGACTCCTCAATTGCCACTGCAACAAAATCAAACTTTGTATGCAAACTTCTAAGTACTTTGGCCAACACCTCTTCTTCACTGAGCTTATACCAAAGCCAGTGGATTTGGTTCAATATGGACACTACCCTTGAGCAGTAATCCCGTATACTCTCACTAGTGTCTTCCATCTGGAGAACCTCTACCTCCACTATACAATCTAAGATCGGCTCATCCACTGTCTACTGGATAATGCTCAATACCTTGGCATTTCTCTTCCTATTCTCTCTATCAACTGCTTCATCTTTCGTCTCGGCTACCCCCTTTCTCTACAAGCTCCCACAATTCCTATAACCAGAACATTGTCTTCATTCGGAGACTCCATCTCACGTAATCTTGTCCTTTGAATATCAACACAGAGGGTTAAGAGGATAACAGGGTTATTGTTTGCCGCAATAACTTGAGATCCTAGCTCTGATACTAGATTGATAGTGAAGATGATGAAGAAGATGATCATAACATTAGTTTTTAGTTCAGTGTTTGATGAAATGCCAGGCAAGAGAAAGAGGTTCTCAAGTTCTCAAAATAAAGAAGACTTTTTTAAAGATTTGCAATCACCAACCAGCACTCTCGGCTTACTCTTTTATATATATATATATATATATATATATATATATTCTAATCAAAAAGTAACCACACAAAAGATAGATACAAGCCATGCTCTTATTTGCCATAACTAATATTAAAACCATACCCATTGGATGGCTCTAACTTATAGAGATATGTTGAGCATTAAAGCCACTACCATACTCAGAATACATTAATATATTAAAGCATAGTAGAGATAAAAAGAACCACACACAAAATAACATGCTCTCCATGCTTGTACTCAAAACAGAGATCAAACTTCCATACCCGCCTCCATGCTTCACTCCATCCTCAACTGCAACCATCGGACAGCTTGTGCTTACCACGTCTTCAATCAACATCAATAGATGGATGGTGGTGGAAGCATATTGTCCTTTTCAAGGTCTCCTCATTCATTGATTCTCCAAAGCCTTTCGTAATGAACACCCACAATCCTTGAGAACCAAGGTAGCTCAATTCACATAGTTTGATTTGGTAAATTTTTAATATTGGGGAAAACAAAAGTTTGATTTGAATGAAATATTAATTTTCAAGTTGGTTTTGATGCAACTTCATTATAAGCAAGGTGGGAAAAATTAATAGGTAAAACAAAGGGAAGAAAACTAGAGATAGTGGGGGATAAAAGTGTGTGTTTATATGGTTTGCAACTATAAATTCTTCCATACTCTCATAATTAGGTATAATACTAAAACATTTCAACATCCTCTGTAGATCACTATAAGTTCTTAAACAAAAGCACATAAATGTTAAAGATGAAAACTCAAAAGTTATTGTTAGTTCGGAGGTGTAGTAGTGTGATAATTTCCACTCAATCTCTTATGTAATGCAAGTAGACACACACTCAATATATAATCAAACATGTAAGAGAAAGGATACACACGAATTGGTTACCCAGTTCGGCACAACCTAACTTTGTCTGAGATGCCGAGCCTAGAGATCAACAATCCACTAAAAGAGGTGAAAAACAATGAGTGCAACTCTCACACTCATCCTCACAAAGATAAAGAATAACCCTCTCTAGATTGTCCGATGCCCACTCTCACTCACCCTTACCCAAGGGACTTTTTCTGATGGCTCATCCTAAATCTCAAAGCAGGGTCTCGTATATAGATGTCTCAACGTCCCAAATATAGCATTTCTTCTTTTAGAATCTCCACAGTTTCCTAACTTAAACATCTTCCAAAATTAGACATTGCAACTCCTGTTATAACCAAGCTTGCTATGCGTCTCACCTACTGATCCAGGCTGAGTTCTAGCTTCCATTGTAATCTGACCTTACAAAACCTCCAACCCTCCCGATTGTGCCAGTCCAAGTTAATGCAGTGAACTCCTCCGGCGCTTTTCATTCCAGCAACTAACTTGCCTCCTCATCACATCATATCAGCTGCAGGTCCCTCTCCCAAGGATGGCACCCACCAAAGAGCATGTCCATCTCACTAAAGATGGTCTTCAAAGATCTTCAAAATCTTCTTTCCAAACTTAATCTCCATTCATCCAAGTTTGGTCTTCACAATGAAGGGATTGGAGGGTAGACATTCATATATGGGGAGTATTCTTATTCCTATCCTTTAATTTATCTTGCATTAAGTACAATGCATAGTTTAGGTGAAGGAGAGTATTTAGCTTTAAAAGATAATTTTAAATGATCTGATTTCAAGATCAAATTGACTTGTTTTGAAAGCATTGTTTTGAGAAGATGAATGAATTCTTACTAAAAGTAGTGATTAATTCAAGATATTGCTAGTTGATTTTTTGTTTCTTTTTCATGAGTATTAACACTTGGTATTGTATTATTGATACATTTAATTTCTAGAGAAAAATTATACTTACATGTTAACTGATGAGAGTCTCACAAACTCTATAACTAGCTTGCTTGATACGCTCTCAAGCTAATTCCTAGGTTGACACTATGGTTAAGGAAATAATTTAGGCTTTTTTTTTTTTAGTTTTTAGTTTTTTTTGGGATCGTGTGCGTATTTATACAGTAAATGTTAAAATATTTTTCCCTTTTAATTTTTCCCTCAATTCCTACTTTGATACGCTCTCAAGCTAATTCCTAGGTTGACACTATGATTTTTCATATGATGGTAGATATTCTACCATCACATCTTCAGCACCGATTTTTTTAATTCATCATTATGGAAACTACAAGTTTGGAGGTGTCGATAAATTATCAATGTTATTGTAAAAAAAAAAATTAAAGCGACCAAAAAGAGCTACTACCCTTGAAGTGTAAAACCCTCTCTTAAGTAATTAGGTACTACATATAATGAATAGGTAGTTAGCAATTTACTAGGAGATAGGGCTACCTCAATTAATATTAAAATGAAAAAAAAAAAAAGAAAAGAAAGAAGAAGAATGGAAAACTCATAAGGATTACTTGGTCATTATGTTTGTGCTTAAGCATAATCTGGGCCAAAATTTTCCATTTTATCTTACCTTAGCCTCATCATTACATTATAAGCTAAATAAACTTCTAATTGATCTTTGATCTTGTGTTTTACCTATATTAGTGTATAGAATATTGAAGTAGCTAGGCATGTGGATAGTTGATAATCATTGTATGGCTATTTCAATTATGTTTGCATGCTCCTATCTTAAATTGAAGATGTCAATTATGAATTCGTGTTTTGTTATATCAAACAACAAACATCAATATGAGACTATGCAATATACTCTGAATTGAAAGCTATACTTGGGTGGATTAAATTTGTATTATCTTAGCTATATCTTTCATTAAAGTTAGTTGAGAATACAATCCCAGGGGAGAGAGAGCTTGAGAATTCAATGTCATTCTATTGCTTTCTTTTTATTTTCTTTTGCTAGAGGAGGAGCAAAGGTTGGAACAATTTGATTAATTAGGTGTGATTTTATGTAGTTTATGGTGTGATTTTATATAGTTTAATGCTTGAATTTAATTATTAATTTATTTAGTATTCTTCTAACAATGTGGAATTAAGTATGGTTGTTGAGTCTTGAAAGAGATTATCATTTACATTAGGAAATTTAATAATTACATATAATCAAAATTAGTTCACACAATCTAGCTTTGAACTCTTTAGAATAATTTTTAGTTGACCAAATCTTAATCCTAGAAGACTTTATCTATATTCTTCAACCTCGATTTAAATTTTATATTTAGATGTCAAAATTATTTTATTGGTACATTTTAGTACTCTTGATTTAATTTGTTTGCATAATAGAAATGATTGTTCAATTGATAGTTGAATTATCTGGCTTATCAAACCGATATCCAGCTTACTTATTCTATTTTGCATAACCAATATGCTTATAATAGATTTTAGATTAGTCATGTAATTATTTTAGTGGATTGCTTATTGAACTTTTAAGAACATAATCTTTTTGTCAACTCTTTTTAATATCAGAAGTAAAGTAATATGGGGGTTCAATTAGTGGCCCAATGAGTAATGAGTGTCCCACTGGCCTAGTTTTATTGTATCTGTTCTTATTTGATTTCTTGAACCATGGATTGGAAACCTTTGTAATTCAAATTTATTACATTCATTTTGTTTCTGAATTTATAGTTATGGTAGATATATTTTCTGCTCTAAAACAGGTTTTGAGGACTTTCATGCCTACTAGATTCTCACTTTGTGGGTGTGAGGTCATTTGTCTGCATATCAGTTAGGTCCAAGGTGTGACAAGCTAACAACTAGAGTTTGCGTTTTTGTAAGCTTCCATCTAAATGGAAGGCTACTTTAATCATCACTTAAATAACATTTTTTTTCCTTCCAAAACATCCACCAAGTACTATATTTCGTTCTTTTTAATTGCCAGAATCTCTTTTCATTGCATTTCTCCATTCTTTTTTTGTTATTGCTTCCTAAAAGCTTATTAAATATGCACTAAGAAAAACAAATCTGCAAGTTTCATAAACATCAGCAAGCCATTGGAACTTCAATGGAGGAGTTATATCCAAATATTTTTAGATTGGTGCCACCAAAGTTGGAAAAAAAAATTTTGGACTGCTAACGGAAGAATAACTATAAGAATGATTTCTTGCTTCAATAAGAGAGGTTTTACTTAAAACAGCAATTAGTTTAAGTATAATTTAGAATTAAATTATCCATAATAATTTAAAAATAAGTAGATTTAAATAATTATAGTGGTCCATAATATTATTCTTTAATCCTATATTAATCTTAATTGGTATTTCTGCTAAATGATCCACCTTAAAATTTAAATGAAATAAATCATTTAATGGAAAAAATTATATATAGAATAGTACCAGGGACCCCGATCTAACATTTTCATTAATTGGTTTCTTCAAGTGCAAATCACAATCTTTTCATTGTCTTCTCTAATTTGCTATTGCTAGAGATGAGTGAGCAGGATTCCACTATTAATTGATTGTTTAATTAATACTGCATATTAGATTTCATACTTTAGTTTTTTTTAGGGAAAATTACTGTTTACCCCTCGATAATTTCAAAACTTCCCAAACAGCCCCTGTGAGTTTTGCATACCTCAGACAACCCTTCCTTTATTGTTTCACTTCCTTTTTACCCCCTGCATTATGAAATTCCATCATTGCCCTTAAACCTTTTTGCATACATTTTTTTCATTCTTTTTTGCATTCCTTTTTGCATGTACTCATTTCTTAAACAGAGAACTCATTTTTTTAAACAGAGAACTCATTTCTTAAACAGAGAGTTCATTTCTTAAACAGAAACCTCATTTTTTAAACAAAAAACTCATTTCTTAAACAGAAAACTCATTTCTTAAATAGAAACCTTATTTTTTTAAACATAAAACTCATTTTTTAAACAAAAACATTAATATTTAAACAGAAAAACAAATATTTACGTGATAAATTAATCCTGGATATAAAAACCAATTAATCTTGACCACTCGTACATATTTAAATAGAAACAACGATATTTAAGCACTTTTTTAAACGTAAACGCAATATATTAAACGGAAACATCGATAGTTAAACAAAGACAAACAAGCATATAAACAGAGAACTCATTTCTTAAACAGAGAACTCATTTCTTAAACGAGAGCTTATTTTTTTAAAAGCAGAGACCCTCATTGAGTAGGGACATTGAGTATCTCATCGTCGACGATCTCGCGCGAACACTTGAGTGCTCGAGCTCCAGATCCGGGCGAGCGATCTCGAAGGTGGCCTCGCTCGTGTGGGGTCTTAAAGGAGAAAATCTTTATCGGCGTTGGCGATCCGGTTGGCGACGCTCTCGGCGGTCGAGTGGTAAGGTCTTCGGTGGCGACGTCGGATAAGACGCAGCTGAACTTGAACGGAACCATTCTCGATCGCGGAGACCGCAACATGGATAGCAATAGGGTTAGGGTTAGGGATCATTCCGGGGTTTGGATCCATGGTGCCTAAGTCGGTCGACGGGAACGGAGGGAGGAAGCGGCGCCGATGAGGGTTCGATCTCGCCGTCTTCGTCTTCGTCTTCATCGTCTTCCCTGTCGTCGACCTCATCTCTTTCATCTTCTTCGTCGTCGACCTCGGGGAAGACCGCATGCTCCTCGTCGTCGACCTCGGGGAAGACCGCATGCACCTTTTTCTCTGAACTTGAAATCCCATTTTTCATGCAACGTGACTGTGATTGTGAGCCGCATGCTTTGTCTCACTGGCCCAGCCCAACTGCAATAAAGAGATTTTGGGGGTGATAAATACACCACAAAAAACTCATTTTTTAAACAGAGACCTCATTTTTTTAAACAAAAACCTATTTCTTAAACAGAAAACTCATTTCTTAAACAGAAAACTCATTTCTTAAACAGAAAACTCATTTTTTTAAACAAAAAACTCATTTTTTTAAATAGAAAACTCATTTTTTAAACAGGAAACTCATTTTTTAAACAGAACCTCATACCTCATATTTTAAATAGAAGCTTCATTTTTAAATAGAAACTCATTGCACCCAAGGGCATTATAGTCAAACCCTGTCACACTTGCCACAACTTCCCACGCAAGGGACAATTTCGTCCAAAAAATTCCAAATTAACTCTATCAATCACTATTAGATGTTTGGGGGGTTTAAAAAATCATTGTATTCAAAAGGAAGGGGTTTTTGAGGAGTGCAAAACTAACGGGGTGTTTTTGACAATATTGCAAACTTATAAGGTGTTTTTGGCAATTTCCTGTTTTTTTTATGATATGATATATTTATATGCTTGGATGCCATTTGTCGTACTATTATTATTTCTAACAACAACTTCATTTTTTTTGTCAAGATCATAAATTTTCACTGTTACACTCCTCTTATTTCTAGCACAAACTTACATCAAATAATATATCATAGCTAATAGTATCTTTATCATTTGTATATTAAACAAATGGCAAACTTTATTTTAAGAAAAAAAGCAATATAGACAGATTTTGATGACTTTGTGTCAAGTAAAATAACCATTTTTTGTTGGCTTGCTTAGGATAATAAAATTCTAACTCTCACCAACTTAGCCAAGAAAGTTTGTAATATTCAATGTGCAATAGACACTTGTGTGTTATGTCACAGGTGTCCAGAATCAGCAGATCATCTCATGTTGAATTGAGATTTTTCCGACTACATTTGGCATTTTTTCAAACATAATTTAGGGTTGCTTGCACATCGCCATTCCATCTATGATGTATGGACTTCCTAGATTCCTTCCATTCAAGTCCAACGTCAACATTTTGGGATCTTCTTTCAAGGGCTATCTTCTGGAATATATGGATTGAAAGAAACAACGGTATCTTTAATTTGCATGCACATTCCCCTCTTTATGCTATAGCCGAAATAACTCATATGCACTTTCTTGGATTTCTGCAACTAGGGATCCATCCCATTGTTTCCCAAAAAACTCCACTCGGACTCTTAGGCACTCCCTTGATTTCCTGAGTGCTAGACCGGAAGATCACACCGGCGCAACGACCACGCATACTGCCCAGGAGTGATCCATTTCACTCGTCAGCTTGAGAAGACCTCGGATAACAGACGGTGGACTTCGCCTTCTCAGCTATCTTTTATTCCTTTGTTTTTAGCTTTTCTTTTTTGGTTATTTTAGAGGTGTGCTTCACCACTGGTGACTGCTTCCCGCTTCTCATCTAGTCTATAGTGGTTTCTGTTCATTTATTTCTGTTTCAGTTCTCTGTTTGGTTCCTCGTATGTATGTTCTATTTATTTTCTTTTAATAAATATGTAGTTTATCCACTTTATTAAAAAAAAAAAACTGTGTCAGTATATGATGCTATTAAAAATTTATCAAAGAATAAGCAATTCTACATGAAATTTTCAAATGACTACTAACTTATGGCCTTCTACCTTATCCAGCTTCAAATGGTATTTGATACATGACAGCTCTTATCCAAGAAAGTTTAGCAAGTATGTTGAAATATTCACTACCTCTGTCCAAAACTAATGTGGAAGATTCTTTTTCCTTAACATGCTTCTAGCTATATCCACTGTAGTATAGCTATTTTTCTTGGCTATTTAGTTCTCTCCACTATTTAGCTAGTAGAGAATTGGAAGATTCTTATTCTACATGCAATGTTTTTATACTAACATTGCATGTTCCGTTGGTTGTTTGTCCAATCAATTTGGCCTCTATTTCCATCGCCTTGATGTCCTCCATCTCAAAAGCCACCTTGTCTGCACTACCCCCTTCGTTGCTCTCATAAAAACTTCTCCTTCACTTTAAAGACTTCTTCATTTATTTATCTATGCTTCATGAGCTTGCAAAAGACCGATTATTTCTTCAAATAAAATTTCAGATAAAAATTTAGTTTCCTTAATTGTAGCAGTAAGTTTATTAAATTTTAGGATTAAACTTTGGAAGATTTTGCAACCACAATTCTATCGATAATCTCCTAACCATATTCCTTTCATTTGATTAATAATTCTTGTGACTCTCAACAAAGAAAAAAAAAATGATGTTATGAAATCATAAGGCTGCTTTGGCATCGTTTATCTTTGTTTTTCTTTCAAATGATCGGTGTTTCCATCTTCATTATCAAATCCATTTTCTGTTAGATCCCAAATGTCCTATGATTTGAACAAATATTTCATCTTGATCATCTACAATTCAAAGTTTTATTCCTTCCAAACAGGAGTGAGAGGTATCTAGCTTACAGCCATGGAAATAACCTTGTTCGATACCAACATATTATATTTTAACTAATTTTTTTTTATCTTTTAAAAAACTACTGGTAAAGCAAAAGTTAAATTTCTTTTTTTCTTTTCCTTTATTTTCAAAATCCAAACTTTTCACAATAAATTTTTTTTTTTAATTTTTCACAATAAAATTAAAGTGAGAAGATTTTGAATTAGTTGACTATATAATGAAAGCATATCTTCTTTCTTTACTTTTTTGTGTAATAATATTCAACTTCTTATTATTTGTTAATTATATGTAATTTATAATTTTAAAAAACTCCATTTATATCTTCCATTTATTTTACATAATTTGTTTAAGAATATCCAACATGAAGCTGCCATGCTCCTTGGGTGGAATTTTATATAATTTTTCAAGCAGCAAATTTCCTAATATGATATAATATTAAATATGAAACTACTTCATATCATATCAACCAACAATATGGCTACAAGAATGCGAAGATATAGAATCTATGACCCAAAAGAGAAAAAAAAATTAACGGAAGCGGTGGAAGTGTTACTTTGTTCGTGTGGAAGTTTCATTTGAAAATCACATTTACAAGTGTTTGGTTAAAAGAGAAAGTGTAACATCACAAACCATTATTTATATTTGATCTGTGAAAGTTCAAAAAATGTCACTTGAGCGGTTCATGTTAGGCTTGGAAGTGTCGTTACACTCACCATTTCTAAAGGGAGGTGACGTTACCGCTTCCATGTTTTTTTAATATGTTTAAGAAATGTTTTTAACACATTAATTTTTTTTTTAAATGATGTATATTTTCTAATGACAATTTTTAGTTTACTCTGTATCAAAATATTAATAGTTGGACTTAACAAGTTAATTTACAATACAAGAATTTAGAACAAAATATGATGAAGAAACATATCATCTTTTTAATGCTTAGTAAAATAAATAAAATATAATTTGTTATAATGTAAAATTATTTAATGCACAAAAATGTTTCATTGCTCAAAATTTTTCCTGAAACAAATAAATCAAAATTTATGTGAAACTCCAATTAAAAAATAACTACTATGAGATAATGATTTTGTTAATGAAAAATAATACATTATTTACAATCTAAATTCAATAATTAAAATTTAAAATTTTAACATAATTGATTTGATCACATAATTAATATAAATTTAAATGATCATCTTATATGTTAGAAGGATGATAACTCTTTTCTTAGCAAGTGAGAGGTTGAGAAATCATCTCCCTCTCACAACATTTGTTGAAGTGAATTGTAGATAATTATTTCCAAGGTCCATGATATTTGATACAAATATACCCAATTCTATTAGCTACAAGTTCTAAGTAAAATAAAAAAAAAAATCATTTTGATGAAATAATGTGATATGGTAATATAATTATTTTATTCCAATATATATATTTGAACAAATATGATGAGAAAGGAGCTTTGTAAATATTTTATATTTTTGAAGGTTTAACTACAGTTTTGCTCTTGTAATTTGGTGTATTATTTATTTTGAAAACTATATCTTAAAAAATCAATACTATACTTGGATTTTCTACCATTTATTAGGGCAGTAATCAAGCAGAGTTGAGTTAAGCTTTGCCATGTTCAAGCTTGGCACAACAATATTTTTGGCCAAACTTGCACTTAAATTGAGCCTATTTTGAGCTTCATTTGTCTGGCCCCAGCTCAACTTGTTAAGGAAATAGCGGGCTCAAGCTCAGTTCATTAACTTGATTAAAGCTTAGTTATATTTTTTTATTAATTTATCAAAATATCATTTGAAGCTCATTTAATGAATTATTATAATGAACTCAGCTCATTAAATCGATTCGATTAGAGCTCGAAGATTATCTAAGATAAAAGAAGCATTTAAGCTAGTTTAAAGGATCATCTAATGCTTGGCTCAAGTTCAAGCTCAAGTTCATACTCGATAAAAGGCTCATCAAACATATTACCAATAATAACAAAATAAACATTGGAGTACAAATATTCATAATTTTTTATGTGCATTATAAAATAAAGTATGTTCATTAATCTAATCATCCACAGCAACATGATTGATAAGTGTGCAATTTTACATGATTTAATATTATTTTGTACACTTATTCGCTGTATATTAGAGTATTCTTGTGGAAGATGGTGCTAAACATGGTGAAAATTGTATTCTTAGGTATCGAGCAGTGTTTAATGATGAGAGAAAGCCAAAAAAAAAGCAATTAAGAGCCAAAATGAAGAAGATGGAGCCCTCTCAACACTAACAACTGAAGAACATGTCATATAGAACCACTTACGAGTACTTTATAGCCATGTTTTCGGTCGTAAGCCTTAGGCAGAGAATGTTGTGGGCATACTTATGCCCGTTAGGGGGAGCATAAGGATTAACAAAGGGACTTACGAGTAGGTCTTACCCTCATAAGTCGAACCATAAAGGCTATCCAAAAGAGCTTACAAGGAGCAATGTACGGCTGTAAGGGTGGTTGCAAGAGCAATCCAGAGAATATTACGGCCCAACGCTTACGGCCATAAATTGGGGCATAATACCAATATAGAAGACCTTACATGCAGGGCTTATACCCGTAAGGTGGGTCATAAGGCATGCGACGCATCATCTCCAGCTCCTTATGGCCTCATTCTTACACACGTAAACAGCCCGTAAGTGGATATATATAAAAGATTTTAACGAGGTTTTTGAAATAATCTTTTCACGACCAAGCTTTAGGAAAGAAGGGAGAGTTTTCTCTAGATCTTTGAGGGCCAATCATCAAGGAGAAGAGGCTTACCCACCTTAAAGAAAGAGGCCTGAAGCCGTCAAGGAACACCTTGGTGGCGTTCATGGAAGAAAAGGGGGAAGTTCTTTGGTAATCTCAAGAAGCACAATTGAAAATGGAGTTTTAATGTCTTTAATGATTCTTGATGTCTCTTGTGAATTGTATGATTGTTCTCCCTTGATGGAGAATTAATTTTGTAGGTGTTTGGGCATAGATGAACTCTAAGGTTCAATTTGATTGACATTGGTTGTGGATCTTTCATGCTTTAGATTGATTTCTAATTACAATCCTTTACTTTTAAATTGAATCACATGTTCTTATTGTCTTGAATGCTATTGAGGTGAAAGCCTTAATTTCATGTTTGATATGCTTGTGTGAAGAGTCCAGTGACCCACTTATCATAGGCAAGCCATGATTGGACGGGATTTATGAGTAAGCCTAGAGATAGGGTACTTTGGAGTCAAGAGTTCTCCTCCCACAATCCTTCTGAGTGAATTGGTAAATAATGTTATGGTCTTTGGAATCATAGGGAGTAGATCTAGATAGAAATCTTATTTCTACTTTATATGGGATTAGGGGCAATCACTTCAAGAGAAGGATTGTCTACAGTTTGAAATTCTTATTGATTCTTGTTAAGATTACACAGAGTGCATTGCGATCATGGGGTTGTCTATATTATTACTGTATCGGATCAGTTACAATTCATCTTATGAAAGGGGATAGTATACTATAGGATTTCTCTTGGTTCAATTAGGATTGTTAAACTTACAGCCATTGCCCTGAACGTATAAAACCATAAAAGGATTCTATGCCTAAGCACCCCATTTCCCTTGCTTGTTTAACAATATTATCTTTAGTGTTTTTTATTTCTGTTTTTTTTTTTATTATTTGTTTTCACATCAAGCAATTTTGAGTAGGCTAGTTGATATAAACCCCGCCAACTCGTGATGAAACCCATAACAAAAATTGTCCCGACTGTTTGCTAATGCTAGCTTGGGAAGGAACCTCTACCCATTGCTTATGTCAACCAAGAACCTCAGTATGCGGAAGGTTGCTTGATAAGTTGATGGATGAGAATCATGGAAACTCTGAATAGTTCTCAAAGAGCCAAAACAAAATTCAAAAAGAATCTCATAATTTTATAGTAAAAGGTAATCTAATTATTTCAGCCTAAAAGGCTTCTTAAATAGAGAAGTCACTGAATTTTGGAAACTAATAAAATATCTAAATTAATGCCAAAATTCTTCAATTATTCAAACTAAGTAGGGAAAATACTAATTTCTTGTCATGCAAGCCTTATTCCAATTATTTGACATGCAAGCATTAGAATCTCTAAATTAAGCAAGACTAAATAAGGAATAAAATAGCAATTATTTTGCTAAAATTGATTCTCTAGTAAAGCTAAAATAACAAGAAATTATTAATTTTGATTTGTGCCATTTATGTTGTATCCTTGAAGATTTTCTTCACAAAGTCAAATTTAAATGATAGATTTCCCGCCATTTGACACACCTTCATCACTTTCAATGGGCCACCCCAGATTAGCTTGGGCCCAAACTTCTTTAATGAGGCCATTTAAAGCCTCCTTGAATTGCTTACTTCACGGACGAGTGACCGGACAAATTAGAACTTTAGTAGGTGTTTTTCTAGCCATGTCCTTATCATTCCCCTCCTCTTGAGAAGGATTTGCCCTCAAATCTGTACTTGCATCAAAACTACTTAAATCAGAAATATTAAAGGTAACACTAACATTATATTTTCCTGGTAGATTTAGTCGGTATGCGTTGTCATTAATTCATTCAAGAATTTAAAATGTACCATCTCCTCTTAGAAGCAACTTGAGGCGCCTTTGTGCTAGGAATTGTTCTTTCCGCAAATGGTCCTTCTCTCCATATTGGGTCCTACCTAATTTCCCCCACAAGATCTTCCAAAAGTAACTTAAGAACTTAATATCTCTATCCGACACAATTGTTCTAGGCATGCCATGCAAACGCATAATCTCCCAAAAGAATAAATCTACAACATTAGTTGCATCATCTGTTTTGTGATAGGGAATAAACATTTTAGAAAACTTATCCATGACTACAATAGTAGCGTCTCTCCCCTATTTAGACCTAGGTAACCCTAACACAAAATCCATGGAAATGTCAATCCACAATGCACTAGGAATAGGCAAAGAAGTATACAAACCATTTGATTGCACTTTTGATTTAGCATGCCTACAAGTAACACATCTACCACAAATCCTCTCAACATTTCGCTTCATGTATGCCCAATAGAAGTGTTTCTGCAAAACAACTAAAGTTTTCACAATTCCAAAATGCCCCCATCAAACCCTCTCCATAGGATTTCTGCACTACTAATTCTCTCAAAGAATAGTTTGGCACGCATAACCTATTTTCTCGAAATAAAAATCCATTATGTCTATAAAACTTACCATTGCCATGCTTCTCACAATCTCGGTATTACTTACACAATTCAGGATCATTGGTATATAAATCTTTAATGTGCTCAAAAGCAAGTAATTTTGCAGCAAGTGTATAAAGTAATGTATACCAGTGTGAAAGTACATCAGCAACCACATTCTCCTCACCTTCTTTATATCGAATGACGAAGGAAAATATCTTAATAAATTTACTCCAATGAACATGCCTCATGTTAAGCTTGTGTTGCCCCTTCAAATGCTTTAGCAATTCATGATTCGTATGAATCACGAATTCCTTGAGCCACAAGTATTATTGCCATATATGTAATATGTGAACCAATGCTTACAACTCCTTGTCATACGTAGGGTATTTTAGGGCTGCTCCATTTAACTTTTAATTAAGTATGCATTTCTCTTCCACCCTACATGAAAATAGCACCAACACCTATTCTAGAGGCA
This sequence comes from Dioscorea cayenensis subsp. rotundata, assembly GCF_009730915.1. Classification (NCBI taxonomy): domain Eukaryota; kingdom Viridiplantae; phylum Streptophyta; class Magnoliopsida; order Dioscoreales; family Dioscoreaceae; genus Dioscorea; species Dioscorea cayenensis. The sequence continues at coordinate 12,796,013 of NC_052484.1, forward strand.
TGGCATTCAATTTCAAATGTTTATAAAAATTAGGTAAAACAAGTAAAGGGGAATTAGTTTATTTTCTTTTTTAGCAACACAAATGCCTCTTCCTACTCTTTCTGCCACTTGAACCCAACATTTTTCTTTATTACCTCTATTAATAGAGTGGCGATCGTGATAAATCTTTCACAAAGGGATGATAGATGATAAGGACTAATGCCACCTATGAAATGCAAGTGCACTTGCCGGTCAAGTAATATAGTGTGCTTAAAAGCAAGGTTGTCAATCCCACAAGAAACTAGAAAATACTAGTACTAATGTTTGTCCTACTATCTAACCTAAGGCAAAAGTCAGTGGAAAAAGTCAAACAAAGGAAAAGATACTAAAGTAAAACTAATGACAGAAACTAACAAGGGGTAAATCAATCATGGGACAAAGGTGTCCGGGCATAGATTTCCTCTAGGATTTGTTAAGTCCAGGACCATGGTTGTATAAGTCTAGCAATCCAAACTGAACCAGAGAGTTCCTAAATTATACTATCCCTTTCTTAATGTGAATAGTAACTAATTTGGTACGGTGCTGATACAGACAATCTTACGACCGTAATGCACTCTATGAACTCTTTACAATAATAGACGAGTATTCAAAATGTAAATAATTCTCTTCTCAAAGTAATCACCCCTAATCCCAAACAAAGTATGAATGAGATCTCTCTCTAAAGCTACTCCATACGATTGAAAATATGATAGAATTACTTGTCAATTCATTCAGAAGGATTGTGGGAAGATAACTCTCGACTTTAAAGTACCCTATCTCTAGGCTTACTCACAATCCCTTTCAATCACGGTTTGCCTATGGTAGGTGGGTCTCTTGACTCATCACAGAAGCATATTAAACATGAATCTAGGGCTCTCACCTCAATAGCATTCAAGATAATAGAAAAATACAATTGAATTCAAGATCAAAGGGTTACAATTGATAATCAATATAAAAACATTCGATATCCATAGCCAAAGTCATTCAAATCATAAACTCTATAGTTCATCGATGCCCATATACCATGAAAATTAGTTCTCCATTAATGGAGAACAACAATCCAATCCAAATGAAATAAAATACCTAAAGAGAATAATAAACGTCATGCCCTGAACCAAGTAGGCATGCAAGGTCTCAGTACCTGTTCTCAGGAATCACAATATCTATAAGGAAGACAACTTTAAAGACAAAAGAACAAAATTCAATAGCCAATAATCAAACTACAAGGTTTAAAAGGTTACAACTTATTGAAAGAAATTCTAAGTCCAAAACAATTGAATTTATTTCTTTGCTAAAAGAAGGGTGTTTGCTCAATGATCCCCTTTAAGCTATTTGCTACTCAACTCTACTCCTGATCTAAAAAGATATATCAATAACATTCATGAGATTGGCAACACCATAAGAACCCACTAAAAATATAGGGATCATTTACAAAAAAATCATAATTTATCAAAATCAAAATCAGAAATCAAATTTATTTCAAATAAATACAGATATCAAAAACTAAGCATATAGGTCCCCCAAACAACTATTGCAAAAACAAAATAACAAAATTCATATATTTACCCTCGGTTACTCGAGCCAAAATTATCAAAGGTCATATTTTTACCGTCGGTGACCCGAGCCAGAATTATCAGAGGTCATATTCTTCACCGATGGAAAGCGGTGGGAAACTATAGTTTCTAGAGCAAAATACATATCAACATGGTCATTGTTTACCCCCAATGACAGGGTTATTGCAAAGTTAATCTGGGGACTATGAGTACCGTATCAAAATATTTCTTATCCAAACATTCGACAAAGTCAAAATACCAAGGTTCAAATGATCCCAATTTCACTAAAAATATTTCCATTTATTTAAGAAAACAAATATCTCACAGTGAATTTCAATAATACATAATTTAATAAATAAAAATAAAAATTATAAATAGAATAATATTAAATATCAAAGCTTCAAGCCGCAGTAATAATATATACTAATGATAATAAATTCTTATTCTTTTCTTTTTGGCACTTACGGAGATACGGAAAAAAACCAAAACTTTTTGAGTTTATACATAGTATAATTTATATATGGGTATTTACCTAGATGTCTCCCAACTCCAACACTCCAAACTAGATTACCAAAATCAAGCACTTGAAGAAAGCCATATCAAACAGTAAGCATGTGCATAAATATGAAAACCCAAAATTATAGGTTAATAGATTTTGTGAGAGAGGCATACTGGGATGCACATGGCCATATAATAGGGCTTTAAGTAAATATCTAACAATACAAATGACTAAATTGGCCATTCAAAAATTTGCATCCTAAAGGCCATGATATAATCTAACAGTAGCTTAAATCTAAGCTAAATAAATTATCTAAAAAACATGTTCTAAATGTGATAAAATGATAAATAAAAGTGTGAGGGCACTTGGGCATGGGCAGCGAGCTTACGCCACCACATAAATGTGTTTAAATTCAATGGGACAAGGTAGACTAATTAACTACTTGCTACACAGGATGAAATAGCACAGTTGACTGAATTCCATAAACACCTGATTCAAAACAACCTAGTGTAAATATAATTAAAACTTGCATGCATTGATGCATAAGCCTAGCACTCAATTGTCATTTAAAATAATTGGAGATTAGCATGTAGACCATGAAGACTTGTTTAAAATCTAACCTTATCACTTAAGGCTACACTTTAAACAAATAAATTCAAAAACAGTTTTCTATAAAAGAAAAAAAAGGACATATAAAATGAAGACAAAATAGAACAATTGTGGTTTTTTTCTAATATAAAGGGATGATAAACAATGCATTGCCATACGGTCATACCCCCAATTTTGTGGTGCCCAGCAAGCAATCCAAAAAGATTAACTTTACTACTATCAACTCCATAGACATATTGACACCAAATTAATGTACTGTTTACAAAGGCATAATCCCAAATAAACCAATAAAAGACTCAAATAAGCAAAAGAAATTGAACAGAAATTTCATGAATCCTTAAATATCATAATTAGAGAGTCAATCCAAAGTAAAATTCACAAGCATCTATCTTCAATTCTCGTCGCCAAAATCTCAGCGGAGAAGATATAGAGATCCCGCCACCAAAGACACCACGAAACATGAGAGGAGGTAGGGTTTTTCTCCAATTTCCTTCTTTTCTTTTATTTTAAAACTAAAACAAGATATCGTGTTAGGATCTTCGCTCAGGAGTTATGGAACTACAAATTAGATTCGGAAGCCTAGGATAAGATAATGTTTTTAAAATCTAAATAAAACTAAAATAAAATTAAATAAAAGAATGGAGTCCAGAATAAAATCTCCTTAAAACTCACAATCTCTTTGGATGGATGAAGTTCTTTGAAGCTTCCCCGATATCACCACAAAGATCTCTCCACGAACGGCTCCTTTCAAGCTTTGACCCTTCATCTTGTCTATCCCTTTTGCTTTCTTCCCCAAAGAAGATATGTAGTAGAAATCCCCAAATCAGCTCCCAAAGGGTGGCCAAAGAGTAGAGATGAAGATGTCCCAAAAAAAACCTAGTTTCTGGGCATTTATAACATGAAAATCAGGGGTCCTTATGGGCGTAAGCTTGCCTGTAAGCTCGCCTGCAAGTTTACAGCTTATGGGTGCTACAGTGCCTGTAAGCGTGCCCATAAGCCTCTCTATTTGCAACTTAAGGGAGTCTGTTGCCCTCATCTATAGTGCATATGCTACATCGCTTGTTAGAATATCATAGTCCTGCGTGGCTGCCACCCAAACCACTCTAAGAACTCTATACTTTGCTAAAAAGTGGCTTAAATCGCCTCTAACTTGTTCGATTTCATTTATGTGACATTGTTTTAACCTGAATATGAAATAGAAGAGAATTAAGCACCATAGCCAATTATATATTCAATAATTACATGCCAAGTACTATAAATAATAATAATAATAATTAAATACATTCATTCAAATACTTATCAATAGAAGCTTGCAAGACCATGGAAACTCCTTACCTAGGCAACGTTCATTAGGGTAGGCCAATGTTGGATTGCCCTCACTTTCTCCTCATCAACCTGTATTCCCTGAGCACTAATAACGAAACCAAGAAATACAAGGTTATTTGTGCAAAAGGTACATTTCTTGAGGTTAGCAAACAGACGCTCTTGCCTAAGCGCATCCAAAACAGATTTTAAATGATTAACATGCTCATCAATGGATATGCTATAGATAAGTATATCATAAAAATAAACAACTACAAATCATCAAAAGACTATAAAACATGATTCATCAATCTCATGAAAGTTTTTGGTGCATTAGTAAGTCCAAATGGCATAACTAACCATTCATATAACCCATATTTAGCTTTGAAAGCAGTTTTCCATTCATCCCCCTCTTTCATTCTAATTTGATGATACCGCTTTTTAAATCAATTTTTGAAAATACACAAACACCATGCAATTCATCTAACATGTCATCTAAGTGAGGAATAGGGCATCAATACTTTACCATGATTTGCTTGATTGCTCAACAATCAATGCATATCCTCCACGTCCTATCTTTCTTTAGTACTAGAATTTCAGGGATTGTACATAGGCTCATGCTTTCTCCAATGTACCCCTTGCCCATCATCTCTTGGATTTGCCTTTGAAGTTATTTGGTTTCCTCTAGATTACTTCTATATGTAGGCCTATTAGGAATTGAGAAACCAAGCATGAAATCAATCTAATACTTGATTCCTCAAATAGGTGGTATGCCTACTGGAATTTCATGAAGTTTTTTAGTGTTTAAACATGCCTCCTTATACACCAACAACAACATAAGCTGCCTCAAAACCAACGCTCTTCTCACCATACTCACTCTTGCCACACAACTTTCCTTTTGCAAGGCCGCACTCTCCTTTTCTCTTGCCACCAAAGTTGAATACCTTTTGACTTGATCACTCTCACTCTTTCCGGCCTTCCTCTCTTTTAGATTTTCAATCTTTTTTTAATTTTTTTTTTCGGCCTCTCTTTCTTTTTCTCTCAAGATTTAGCCGATGAAGGTAAGCAAAGGTAAGCAAAGGTAGGAGTTCTTCTGTGCACCATCCTCCAGATAAAAACTTTAACTCTTGGACTGGTACAAAGCTTCCATATCTGCATCCAGCCCTCCCAACCCTCCTCATCAGCAACCATATCCGAGTTAATCCAAGAATAAATAGAACTAGCCAAAGAGGCTTTAATAGTTCTTTGGTTCCAAACCCACAGACTGGGATTGTCCCTATCCACCTTCCACCTACTTATGTGCTCCCAGTTAACATTGTCACCAAAGATCAGCCTGCAGCCCTCTAGATTGAGACCATCCCGATCAACACAATCATTAATTGAAATATCACTCAATTGGATGTCCATATTAAGGAAAGTGGGTTTAAAATTAATCGAAATCTCAGACAACCAAGGGTCATTCAGGAAATTTCATTCAGCAGGATTGAACTCCCTGATCCAACAATTAGGCTTGATCTTCAAGGTGACCTTACAGATCAATCTATAAAAATAAGAAGCCCGAGCAGTATGCTTAATGTTCCAGCAGTGAAAATCACCATACTTAAGCTTGAAAATATGCACCCAAAGTTTTCAACCGAATTCAAAACCGAGAAAACATTTTTAGACATTAACGCAAATTTGGCATTCCTTAGATTCCTAATACCAAGGCCCCCATCAGTTTTATCAAGTGTAGTAGTGCTCCAACCCAAAGTGTAAAAGCCACTACGATTGGTACTCCCACCCCATAAGAATTTCTGAGCAACTTGGGAAATATGGTCCAGGATAGAATCATAGATGGCAACACAAGATAAGTGATGGGTAGTGATGGGCACTAGAATACTGTTAACCAGAACAGCTCTACCAGCAAGCGACAAATTATTAATGCTCCAAGCTTTAACACAATTATACGCTTTGTTAACAAGGGGCTGCAAACATGTTTTGCTAATTCTCTTAGGACTAATCAGGCAACCCAAATACTTAAACGAGTAAGAACCTTCTTTCATGTTAAGAATATTCAATATAGCCTTATGAACTCTTCTGTTAGTCCAACAAGAAAAATGCACAGAAGATTTGGATTCATTCGGTGTTTGCCCAGTTAGATCATTATAAATGGATAAGCAAGTGTTGCAAGCCCTAGCAACTCTACGGGAGGCCCTAGAAACAATAATTAAATCATCGGCGAACATCAAGTGATTAAAATTGCTATTCAGTCTATTATCAAACCCTGGAATCCAATCCATAAACATGGCTCGGTTAAGTAAGGCAGATAAATTCTTGGACACGAGCATGGAAAGATATGGAGAGAGAGGATCACCCTGCCTAAGCCCTCTACTACTCGAGAACCAGTTGGAGACTTGGCCATTAATCAACAAAGCATAATTGGCATTAGAAATACAGGCCCGAATCCAATTAACCCAAATAGCCGGGAAATTCATGAGGTGGAGAGTAGCAAGAACATCTTCCCACTCAACCATATCATAAGCTTTCGCTATATAGATTTTAAGTAACATCCTCGAGAGACACTTAGTATCAGAATCTAAGGAATGCACTATTTCTTGGACTGCAATGATGTTATCAAAGCTACATTTACCAGCAAGAAAAGCACATTGCTCAGTCCCAACAATCTTATGAATCACATTCTTCAAACGATTCAAATAGGTCAAAAATCCAAAACACTGCGAGGGTTATCAATCTTCGGAATGAGCACCACGAAAGTTTTACCCCAGAACAGAGGAAATCTAGCATTGCTAAATAAAAAGGAAATAGCCTTAAAAAAAGGCTTTTTGATAAGGTCCCAATAGAAGAGATAAAATTCTAAGTTTAAACCATCCGGACCGGGACTCTTACCTTTAGCCATACCTTTAATAGTATTGAGGATTTCCCAGTAAGTCACAGGTTTAATCAAGAAAAGCCCATCTTCAATCTTCATTAGAAATACCATTATGATCTGGAGGAAGACTAGTAACCAAATCGGAGAAGGACCACCTACTATGAGACTTCCACAATTCTTGATAAAAATTAACGAAGCAATTTTCAATAGCCCCCTGATCAGAGCACACATTACCCAGACAGTCTTGAATGAGCGAAATTTTATTCCTATGAGTACGAAGACGCGCCATATTATGGAAAAACTTAGAATTAAGATCTCCCTGTTTAAGCCATAGCATGCGAGCTCATGGAGCCCAGCGGATGCTATTTTGCTTGAGCAGGGCAGTGTGCCGGTTATTAAGAGCTCTAAGACACCTATGATCAAGTGAAGAAGGGTCATTGGAACTGTCAAGCCTCTCAATAAACTGGATGTCATCCTCAGTTTTGATGATATCCCTATCCAAAGGAGACAACCCCGAAGAGCTCCAAGAAATCAGGTTTTTCCTAGTACGAGCCAGAAGATGGGAAAAGGCATGCAAGGGGGAAGCAGCAGACTCAAACATCCAAGCTCTACTCACCGTGTCATGACAACCCTTATACTCTAACCAAAAATTTTCGAAACGGAAAATTCTCCTTTTAAAACCAGAACACAAACGACTTTTCAAAAGCAAAGGATTATGATTAGACGAAATGCGGATAAGATGAGAAACAGAGTAAGACTCATGCAAACCAATCCAATCTAAATTAGCAAGGAATCTATCCAGCCGTGCCCAGCGACGAGCACACCCCAATTGGCCATTGCAACAAGTAAAAGGCACCCCAGAAATACCGAGATCAAACAAATTATTCACACAAATAAAATCGTTAAATAATTTAGACTTAGCTGCATAATGGTTGAAACTTCCCCCACAATGTTCATCCTCAGCACCAATGGCATTGAAGTCGCCCGCAACCAGCCAAGGGATGCCAATATGCGCCAGTTTGGTAAGCTCCTTCCAAACCCGAATCTAGGCTGACAAGATCTAGGGATTATAAACTACAGAGAAAATCATACCTTTGAGATACTTCGACGAGATAACCAGATGTAACACATTGCGAGACATCGCTAGAGGGGTAACAACGCCCACATCTTTCCTCCAAAGGGTAAGAATCTTGCCAGACAACCCAAGAGCCGGAACCGCTGCCCAGTCCCAGTCCTTCGTTAGTCGCCTGCAAAACTTGAAACAACGTTCTTTATTCGCTCTTGTTTCCACTAGACAAACCACAAGAGATTTGTGCTTCCTCAGGAGATTCCAGATTTGATTTTTCGTGGCAGAGTTAGAGAACCCTCTGCAATTCCAACACAAAATGTCAGTGATAGTTGTGTGATTCATTGAAAAACTAACAGGATAAACAAAACAAAAAAACTCTACAGCACAAAAGCTGAACACAAGTATTAATATGGGCTATTTCTCCCTTTCTTGACTTTTGAGGCTGCACGCACGACTCCTCTCTTAGCTACCGCCTCAGCTTTAGCTTTCTTCTGATACTGAACCAAGGTCATATCCTCATCAGATTCCACCCTATCACTTGAGTTATCTGTCTCTCCAGCCACCACACAGACTGATTCAGGCTTTTGAAGAGCATCCAGTATATGATCCACAAGGTTATTATGGCAAGAATCTTCCCTTCTTAACCCATGACTCCCCGGAGACACATATCTTTCCCCTTCTTCAAGCCGTAGCCCAGAAGAGGAGATTAAGATAGGTTGTGAAGGGAGAGGCTCATCCATAATATCCTTCCCTTTGTCTCTTCTTTTTTGGATCTCCAAACGGTTAGACTCCACTCGAAGCTCCGCTTGGTCCAGGGTCCTGACAGCCTCCCCAGCAGGAACCTGGCTGTAAAGATCTAGACAAACACCCACTTTCTTCCTGTTCCCACCGTCAAAGAAACCCTCTCTAACCCTACCGTTCCCAGGATCCCTAAGGGCACCAACGGGTAGATCAAGACTCGACTCCGGAGCCCGTTTCTCTGACATCTGATCCATCCGGAGGATAGCATCATCCCTATGCCTAGAATCATAGCCCCCACGCATCGAACGGCTTCCCCCTTGATTAGACTGAACCCCAGAGCTGGTAGACACGTGTCGACCAGCAGAGGACATTTGGCGCTCCCTACTCAAGTGTCCCTTCCACATGGCGTCACCCTGTGCACCCTCCTCTCCCTTACGGTCCGAACCAGAAAACCGGCTGTTTCCCCTCCCCCGCCGGCGTTGCACCACCATCCACGGTCCATACTGCCCGTCATCCTCCTTCGCCATCTCAGCTTCCTTGGGACAATCTTTTCCCTCCCAAGCAAGGAGAAATCGGAGCTTCTCCCCCTCTTCCACATCCACTTGCATGCACAGCTGATACTGAAGAGACGCATCCTCCAGTACCCCATTCCCATGACCTCCCCCAGGGGGAACGAGAAGTATCAGCTGAGTAAGCACCCTCTCCATGACCGATAAGACCACACTTAAAGCAAAAGACAGGAAGCTTTTCGTACACCACAGCCACCATGCTACGATGCTCCTCATCCCCAATCCAAAACCCCCACTTTAATGGCTTGGACAAATCTATTTCCACACATATGCAAGCAAACTTTGCTAGAGAGATTTTTTTAGTGTGATCATCGACCTTCAAAAGCCTGCCGAACTGTTCTCCCACAAGCTCCAAGATCTCCGCATCCCAGTATTCAATTGGAAGATGATGAAGTTGCACCCACACTGCCGCCAGATGTAGCTTCTCAAACACTGGTTGAAAGTGATTCTTCCAAGGAGTAAGTTGCAACACCATTCCACCAATTATCCAGGGTCCCTACCAGAGCACCGACTCCACCATCTCTGGATTGTCACAACGGATGAGAAAAAACCCATTTGACATGTCCGACACAGTGAACGAACCCATCCCCCTCCACATTTCTAGAAGCGACCTCAGGACCACCTCTAACGGAGGGGCTTTCCCCAAGAACTTGCCAAACAAACTGTTGCTCATTTTGCAAATTTCACGTTCCTTTAACTTCTTGCCCACGAACACTACATCGTTAACCGATTGCTTCATTTTTTTCCAAGTTCTCCTTCTGGTTAATGTGTGGCGGTGGATCAACGGATACAACCTCCTTATGCTTCAACACATTAGCCCAGGAACGATGTCCATCAGGTGAAGCAGACGTTCCCCCACTTCTCGGAGCTCCTCCCCCACTCACCATCGCAAGCGGGGGTGAAACAAACTAACGACAAGAAACCACTCTTAGTTACAGAAGGATCAGAAGGATCAGAAAGCTGGGTTTGCCCTTAAAAAAAAAGGCTTACAAGATTGGATGGCGAAAATTAGGCCAACAACAAGCCCTTGAGGCCGCTCCTAGCTCCACGACATGCAAGGGAAAAAATTCTACGATTTTCATCGGCTCACCAAACAAGGGAGGCACAAAGGAAAATAAATGAAACTCCAAACCCATGGCGGTGGCATGGCTAGCGGTGAGATCGATGGTGAGGCTAAGGAATAGGGAGTTCCAGTTGGGTGAAAAAACAAATGGAAGAGAAGACTCATAGTTTTAGGAAAGAAGATAGAGGGATTTCATGAGCTAAAGAATGAGAAAATAAAAGCAACCGCTTTTTTTCTTCTCTTATTTAACGTGAGTGGGTTTTTTTTCTTATTTAAGATAGGTGGAGTCCACAGAAATTTATCATACCCATATCCATTTAAAAGTAGGATAAGAGGATAAGTGGATAACACAAAGTTTTAGTACTTAAAATTTTCATATAATTCACAAATTGTGGTTCATACATCAAGAGGAAAACTTTTAAAACAAATATACGTAGATAAAATAGTTTTTTTTTCTTTTAATTAAAAAAAAATTTGGTTTATGAAAAAAATCTAAAATAAGTATTTTGAATTTTCCAAAATTTTGATAAAAAGAGAGAAATGGAGAAAAATTCAAAGAAATTATAATGTTAAAATGGATTTGATGAGCAATTGGGTGTTAATTTCATTGTTTTCCACAAAGAAAGAATAACTATTCCTTTAAAAGCATCCAGAGAATTGACAACTCAATTGAATATTGGCTCCACTCCAGAATTGGTACACAACTTTAGTGGCAAAAAGATATGAAACTCCAAAATTAAGAACTAATCCTGTCCCAACTTCCATCTTCATTGAAACGTTTTTATTGTTGGTCACTATCCCCCAACTGGAAAACAGTTCCTTGATTATTCAACATGAAACTCACATTGTCTCAATAATAATAATAATAATAATAATAATAATAAACCTTCCACTTTCCAAGTGAGCTGTTGAATTATCTTCCCAGTTGTAGATGATGTCGGGAAAGAGACCATCGTTAAAGCTAGTGAAATATCATTATCTTGGGGGCCTATGTAACTCGTAAGGAAAGGAATAGAAAAGTATTTATTTAGAAAAATACGGAAGTGTAAACGAGAAAAACACAAGCAGAAAATGTGTTAAGATTTCCTTTATGTCTTTCAAATCTCTCAATTTTTCATTACTCTTTTACTATCTCCATTTTAGATCTCTGTGTTATAAATAGAAGAACTTCAAATTTTTATTCTAAGGGGCTGTTTGGTTACTTGCAACTAGCTATAAAGTAATGAATGTAACTTGCTTTTTACATGTAAAAAGTACTGTTTGGTTTCATTGTTAAATCGCTTTTATACGTAAAAGCAGTTATAGCTAGCAGATTTACTGTATTTTTCAATTTGCATTTACTACAGAATTTTTATCTGTAAGTTGAAACGCAAAGAAAACATTCTAGCTTAAAAATCACCATTCTTCACTCTCCAAATTATGTATTAAAAAAAAATGAAAACTTGCATGTAATCAATTGTTAATATAATTAAACTTATACTTATTTATATTTTATTAAATTTATTTATTTTTATTTCAAATAAACCAATTTGTATTTAATTTTAATTAAAACAATATTTTTTATATAAAATTAAAGAATTTTATATATTTTTAATTTAATAAAATTATTATTAAGTTAATTAATTAATTTACATTAGTGTTAACAATAGATGGGGAGAGTTAAATTAATTATTTAGAGTTAGTGTTTAATTATTTAAGTTTCTTATTATTATTTGGCTTAGTTATTTGAGTTTCTGATTATTATTTTTAAATGTAATAAATACTTTATTAAATCATTTAAGTAATTTAAAAATTAAATTAAATTAATTATTTTAGTTTAAATTATTTTTTTAAAATGCATTAAATAATTAATAATAATACAGTATATTGGGGTAATCTCACCCCCTCTACTTACATGGTGACCGTATCTTCTAACTTACATCAAACCAAACGAATTAAAGAATGCAAAGATTTTTCACATGAAAGAAACCAAACAAAGATCGATGTAAATAGAAATGCAACATTTTCACTTACATTGTAATTTCACTTACAGACAACCAAACAGCCCCTAAGATAAAATAGTACTTTCTTTGTAATAGAATGGTTTCTGGGTTTCGCTCCATTACTTTTCAATATATGGTTGAATGTTTGACACGTTTCATTTATATTTTTAATGGTCAGGATTTAAACTTGGTTAGTATCTTCCTTTCATATTATTATTTAATCATAATGTAACACTTTCTCAATGGAGAATGCTATATTTCATAAAATAAAATAAAAAATAAAAAATAAAAAAAAAATAAAAAATCCTTATCATTTAAATTAGAACATTAATTTTTCAATATATTTTAACTATCTCCTTTTGTTTTTCCTTTGATTATTTGAGAAAAATAAATCATAAATTATTATTATTGTTATTATTATTATTATTATATAACGATAAATTTTTTTATAAAAAACAATAAAACATAATAGATGGGAGGTAAATTGGACTAGAGTCAAACCCAGGCATTCCACCAGGATTAATTTTCTTTTTTGAAAAATATTTTTCTTTTAATTCAAAATTATCATAATATAAACCACTCATTGCCAAACAATGAAATTTATTATATCCATATCCATTTAAAAGTAGGATAAGAGGATAAGTGGATAATAGAAAGTTTAATTTAGTACTAAAAACTCTCCAGAAAATTCACAAATTGGAGTTCATACATGAAGAGGAAAACTATTAAAACAAATAGTGCAACCTAATCTCAATAATTTTCATAAGCTTACAAATTAATTGATTTATTAAAAAAAAGGACATTAAATTACCACTATATGCATAGATAAAATATTTATTTTTTGTCTCTTAATTAAAAAAAAGTTTGGTTCATGAAAAAAATATAAAATAAATATTTTAAATTTTCAAAATTTTGATTAAAAATAGAAAATGAAGAAAAGTAAATTATAATAATAATTATAAAATTAATTTGATGAGCAATTGGGTGTTAATTTCATTGTTTTCCACAAAGAGAAAATAACAATTCCTTTAAATGCATCAAGAGAATTGACAACTCAATTGAATATTGGTTCCACTCCAAAATTGGTACACAACTTTGGTGGCACAAAGATATGAAAGTCCAAAATCAAGAACTAATCCTGTCCCAACTTCCATCTTCATTGAATCGTTTTTATTGTTGGTCATTCATTATTCCCCAACTGGAAAACAGGCCCTTGATTATTCAGCATGAAACTCACATTGTCTCAATAATAATAATAATAATAATAATAATAATAATAATAATAATAATAATAATAATAAACCTTTCGCTTTCCAAGTGAGTTGTTGAATTATCTTCCAAGTTGTAGATGATGTTGAGAAAGAGACCGTCAATAAAGTTAATGAATTTAATGTATGCTCTTCAAATCTCTCAATCTTCCATTGCTTTCTCACTATTACCGTTCTAGATCTTCGTGTTTTAAATTGAAAAACTTTAAATTACTGTTGAAGGGTAAATTGGTACTTTCTTCGCAAGAGAATGATATTTTAAGTTCAACTCGAGTCCAATACATTTTCTCTCCATTATTTTTCAATATATGTTTAAATGTTTGACACATATTATTTATAATTTTAACGTTCAAAATTTAAACTAGGTTAATATCTTCTTTTCACACCATTATTTAATTATGATATAACACTTTCTCAATGTAGAGATCAATATATGTGAAAAAAAAAAACTCATTGATTAAAAAATAAAAATTAAAAGTAATGGAGAGCAGATGTATTGGACTAGAGCCAAACTCTCGCATTCCACCAAAAATAAAGAAGGATCCCATTAATAGGGAATCATTCCGGATCCTAAACATGCCATTAGTTCTTTCTGCATGTGCATCCCCTAAGAACTTGGATATATACTTATATCATTATAAAAATTTTCCTCTCCATATACATATATGTATATATAAATATTCATATTGTTAGATTTTATATTTTTGGTACTAGTGGGCTCTATATGGGCTTAGGAGTTTTACACCAAAAAATCTCAAGACTTAGTGGCTCAACCTCTGTACCTATATATAAACCCATTATAATTCTATTACATAACCGATGTGGTACTATATTTCCAACACCCTCCCTCAAGTTCAACTGCAGTCGAACTTGCACAGACTTATACACCAGAGGTCTGTTTATCATGACTTGTACACTACTTTGTGTCTCAGAGGTCCTACACACATGGACTTGTACACTACTTGTGTCTCAGAGGTACTATTTTAACTTGACTTGTGTTCCTTCTGAAACCTCAGAGGTTTTTTACTAGGTCCCACTATAACTTACCTTTTTTTTTCCCTGAAGCTCTGATACCATGTTTGATTTTATATTTTTGGTACTAGTGGGCCCTATATGGGCTTTATATGGGCTTAGGGCTCTTACACCAAAAAGTCTCAAAACTTGGTGGCTCAACCTCTGTACCTATATATAAACACATTATAATTCTATTACACAACCGATGTGGTACTATATTTCCAACACATATGTATACTTTTGTTGTAATTAACCACGAGCTATTACACTTAATCTTTAAATTACTTTACAATAAAGATATAGTTATCCTCACTTCAACACTTTCAAGATTTTTTTCTCTCAAATATGTGCTTCAGGTGCATAGTTAAACATATTTTTTAGAGTTAAAAATAATAATAATGCATACAATAAATATACAACTACTATATTAAATGTTTAGTCACGTACACACAAAAGATACAAAAAGAAATTATAGTCAAATAATAACCAAAAAAAAAAAAACATTTTGAAAAAACCATATCTTGCAACAAACATACAATGAAAGTAGAAATTTTTCAAGGGCATATTTGTAATTTTGATGTATCACTACTCACTAATTACATGAGACTTTAACTAAAATCATGAAACATTTTGAACAAACCATATCTTGCAACACACATACAATGAAAGTAAAAAATTTTCAAGGGCATAATTGTAATTTTGGTGTTTCACCACTTACTAATTGCTATTAAAGTGAGGGTAAAATTGAAATCCTATTGATGATGATCCTTCTCTACAGTTCTCAGTGGCCAAACACTTGCAAAGCCAGCATTGAAGAATCTTTGAACTAGCAAGGCAACCAAGCAAGAACAGTGCAGTGATTTGGATGTTCATAAGGGCTTCAGGATGCACATGACCATGGATGATAAAAAAGAAAAGCATGTGTCTTTCTTTTGTCATCAAGCATCAAGCACAGTGAAAGAAGCACAGAGAATTGAAACCACTGTTAAGTTTGTTTTTCTGAATTTTTACTGAACTTTGAAACACTTACAGATGGCACACCTTGAAGATCAATTACACTTCTTCTTCGCTTTGGCATTTCTGTTGTTATGTGACTGAACATATCAAACAGCAGAAAAACAAATAAAAACAAAATGACAAAGAAAAGAATTGTGTCTATTCCCTTGCATGCGCGTGTAAGACATACAAACAAATAATTGATACAATAAAATATAGAAAAGTGATGCAGTCAAAATTGAAGCAAATGATTGCAAATCTAATGTAGCCATTTGTGCAACTAAAGTATGAAGAAATGAAATCTGATATTGATTCACTTAAGAAGTGGAAATTCAATCCTGATGGCCCACATAAGCTTCAAATTAAAAAAAAATGTACATTTTGCACGATCTTACATCCATATGAGAGAAGAAAGTGGGAATGAAAAAATTATTCACATGCCCATAAAAAAATGTTGATATTAATTGCTGTTGACCAAGAAGGTATTTTGTACTAATTGCTGTTGATAAAGAATGTCTTTTGTACACAATTATCAACAATTGCGGTTAGCAACTAGAGTGGGTTGCTGAAAACAATCATTTCAGTCTTGCAGAAATTGAAATTAAGTTGATGAATGTGACAGTATTCAGAAAATTACCCCAATATGTTCATAATTCAAGAACTTCAAAAGTCCACAATACAAACAAACACTGAACCAATTGTGAATGCTACAATTCATAAGACCACAAACCAAGATTAAGACAATAACTTTGCCAATATACATCACTGAAAAAATTAGTTCAGCTTTGAATTATTCATAAAGCTTTTATCACATCCAGCAATAAGCACTACGTACACCATTCTACTCCCAAATCGAGGAAAATTACAAATAGTTCTCACAATATTCGGTTGAAAAAGAAAAGACTCAATATAACTGCAAAGAAACAACCTACATTAAAGCCTAAACCAAAAAATAATGCCATGCTACTTACTTTAGTACATTGTTAAAAATTAATTAATTAATGTGGAGCCTGATTTATAGCCAATCACGCCAGAGTTATGCCATTAACAATAGAGAGTCAAAGGCATCATTCCCCAAAGTCCAATTTACTTTTGTAAAGTGCAGGGTATAGTATAAAGCCCCTTGTAACATCTCTTTCCTATTTCCTTTCTTATTTGATCCATACAGTAAAACAACAAAGCAGGCACAATTGATGTATCATGTAAATTTTTGTGTTTTCTTTATGATTGATTGGTTCATTCCCTTTCCTTGCAAATTTCATGAATATTACATAACAATAATTTTTTTTTATAATGTGGATAAATCACTACACTTATATTTACTATATCTCGACTTCATGCATTTGGAAGAAATCGAACTCTCAACATGTCATATATATAAGTTAAATATCTTACCACTTGACTGTTGCAGCTGACGGCTGGACAAGAGATTTATATTGAAAATGAATATAATAAAGGTGACACTGTTCTGATAATTATCCCAATGACTAACAACAACTCTGACATCTCCGAAGGGTCCAGAATTCAGTAGAAGAATTTGTTTGTCAGTACTTTAAAAAAATCCAAAAGTCCAAACAACAAACAAACGTCATAAGCAACAAAAACTCTAATCCAAGAACAAACACTGAAATTCATTATAATCATTTGGCAATAGAAAATTACAACAAAAATTAGTAACTTTCTGATTACTTATACAAATTTTACATCTACCCCCAAATCAGGGGAAAACCAAACACAATTCACACAATATTTACTTGAGAAAAACAAAAAGAAAAACCTCAAACTAATTACATAGAAACAATCTACATTACCCTAATTCTATATCTACATCAAAGATCGCATTTTTATTATCAATCTTAGCAACCAAACATTAATAGAACACAATAAAAGGCATGGTATTTGATCCTCAATACTTGCCATACTTATGCCAGCATAGAAGCATGATGACGCATCGCCGGAGGATGTAGAGCCTGGAACGCTGTTCCTTGACGAGGGCCAAGCATCCGATGGTCTCCGCCGCGCGGTCTCCGTCTTTGCTCCGGCTCCGCGATGCACACTGGCCCATCTCAGCCTAGAAATCTTTGTAATTTCAATGCTGAAAGGATCCAAGCAAAGCAAGAGAAGCCATTTTTGCTGGAGATGAAGAAGAGAAGAAGAGAAGCTTGTTCTCAACTTCTTGTTTTGGTGCTCTGTTTGAACTAATTTGAGAGTTTTTTTTGGTTTGGCTCGAAAGGCCTCTGTTTTTGGTTGTAATAACAATTGGTTCCGGGGGGATTGATGACGGACACGTGGCTGGTTTGAGGATGACGTGTGGAAATGTGTCACTGGCTATGTCCGGTTCATCTGGCTTTGGATGGGTTTATTTTGTGGAATTTAATATGACTATTTTAGTAAATTATTTATTTATTTATTTATTTTGGTTATTAGCCCATCGAAGGGAATTAAAGGGGTGTTTGGATTGGGGTTAGCAATCCCGGGAATGAGAATAGGCATCATTTTGGATAAGCCCGAAATGGAAATAGAATTTCAAGTAGAGAAAATTGAGGACTGGTTTTTATTACTTCAAATTTGAAAGTAATTGAGAGGAATAGAAGGCTATTGACTAATTTACACATTCTCATAATTGCTCCAATAATTTATTTTCTAAATTTTTTTAAGGTTATGAAGTAAATTGGTTTTTAATTTTTTTTATTATTATTTGTCATAGCCGTAAAAGAGTGTACTAGTTATAATAACTAAAATTAGTAACATTACATATTGAATCTATTTAATGAAAGTATTTATTTATTTTAAACAGAATCAGCACACTAAATATTTATTTATAATTCTTAATTATAAGAATTAAAATTAATAATAATTGAAGTAAATTATTTTTATGATAATTTAAGTAAATATGATTTGCAAACCTTCTTACCAATTAAGAAAGTATCATAAATTATATTTATATACTATTTATTTACACTAAAGGTAAAATAGTAACCTTATCACATTTTCTCATTTTATTTTTTATTTCTAATATATTATATTTCCAACCAAATATAGTTTTTATTTGCATTCCTATGTTCTCCATTCTCATTCACATTCTGCAAACCAAACACCTTCAAAGTACTTAGGCCCCGTTTGGATGACGGAATAAAATAGTGGGGAATAGAAAAGAGATGGAAAAGGACAAAAGGAATGGAAATGGAGGAATGAAAATAGTAGTGATTACTTTGTTTGGACGAAGGTAATAAAGAGAGTAGTTTATTGGGAATGAGAAAAGTAAAAAAGAGAAAACTAATGAAATTAATTTTATGTCCTTAACACAACAAAATATATTTATTTATTATTTATAAGACATGTTAAATGTTATTGTTAGATTTATTTATTAACACTAATTATTTAAATAAATTAAATCATTACAATTAAATATTTGATTTAATAAATATATTTATTTATGTCATATTTAAAAAAATCATTACTCATTTCATTTAATTGTAAACAAATTTTAAATATTTCAATTTAACTGGTTTTAATTAATTATTTAAATCAAAATAATATTTATTTTATGTAATATTGTAATTATTATTATTATTACAATATTGCATAAAAACAATGGAGAAAACAATGTGAGAAACTTGAAAAAAGAAAGCATCTTCTGTAGTTTTCCTTCAATAAAAGCTCGGCATTAAAGTAATTATTCATCATCAATAATGTCATCTTCTTCATCCATTTATGAATAATCTGGTAATCATAGATAAAAACAACATAAACATATCTCAACCATGGATAAGCTCAACAACACAAGATATTGTTTTTACAACACAAGCCCATAAACATAAACATATCTCAACCATGGATAAGCTCAACAACACAAGATATTGATTTTACAACACAAGCCCATAAACATAAACAACATAACCATGGATAAGTTCAACAACACAAGACACTGTTTCAACAACATGGTTTAAACAACACAAGACCATAAACATAAACAACATAACCATGGATAAGTTCAACAACACAAGACATTGTTTTAACAACACAAGACCATAAACATAAACAACATAACCATGGATAAGTTCAACAAAACAACATAACCATGGATAAGTTCAACAACACAAGACACTGTTTTAACAACACAAGACCATAAACATAAACAACATAACCATGGATAAGTTCAACAACACAAGATATTGCTTTAACAACATTGTTTTATAGCCACTCAGGTGGTGCACCATCCACACAGGCAAAGTAACCACATCTAGCCTATAGAAATAGCAAATTAAAGAGTGTCATGTAGATATAACTTAAAATAACTAAAACATGTAAAAAGACTACATAACTTAATTGTAGAAGTACAAAATCAACCTTAAATGCATTTAAAATTCTTACCAAGGTGATTTTTAGATACTAGGCGGGGAATACAACATCCTCGCTAAACAAATTCGACAAAAACGAAGCTTTTTGTCGTTTGGAAGACCCCAAAATACTTTAAATTGATCTTCATCTTTTGCCAATACCTGCAACATGAACATCGCTTCGTCATCAGTCAATCCATCAATTGAGAATAGAACTTGCCCCAATAAACTTTTTTTTTCTTCAATTTTTGCACAGGCTGCTTCATTACGAGCTGTAATTGCGGCGTTACGCTCGCAATTTCAACATTTCGGGCAGCAGATTCAGCATTGAGTATTGCACATTCAGCCTCTCGAGCTGCAGACTCAGCAGTAAGGGTTGCAGCATCGGCCAATATTTTAAACTCTGGCCCAACCATATCTACAAAACTCTTAAAGTTTTCCGACATTTGGTCCATCGTTGGATCATTGTCATGTCCTTTTCTCTTTCGACGAGTAGATATTTTTGTGGCACTACTATCAGATGGCATGGGTGATGAGGATTCATTTGGTTCCTGAGTCGACATAAAAAAAATCATCAATTTGCATTTGAGATAAACCCGCATCCTCATCGGTTGCAATGTTAGCATCTTCTTCATATTGTGCTGCATCATCCCCAACATCATCACGATTATTGCCTTGAGCTCTGTCCTTGGTGAAAACTAGTGCAAGATGATTAAAAAATGGGAAAGATTTGCCATACAATGCCAATTGCTTCCTTATGAGTCTATTTTTCATAAGAAAAAAAATACAATTAACAACATGTGTGCTTCATTTAAAATTTATTAAACGAAAAAAAAAAATATATATATATATATATATATATATATACCTTGATATACTCATCATATGCACTTCTCTCATACATGATAGTAGAGTGTTCATAGTTCCAATCGAACCCACTCATGCGAAGAATATCTGCGATTGCATTTGTTTTTTGCCTTAGTAGTTTCACGTGTGATTCAATATTTGGTATGGCCTTCAGCATAGTTTGTGGAATTTTTCCTTTAATCATTATTTCTAATTGAAGAAGATATTTACCTCGAAACCCATTTCAGCCCGCCATAATGGGTCTATAGAAAGCTCAACCAACGAATCAATTAGCGCTTTATCTTCTTCGAGTGTCCAAAAGCATTTATTTTGTCCCCTACCACTTTGTTGTGTGTCCGAGTCCATACTACAATATAAAAAAAAAACACATGCAGGGGAAATGATGATTTAAAATACAAAACACAACCAAGTGGAAACAAGAGTAACATTACCATGCACGATTAAAATGTATGAGTACAATCATCAAAATTAAAATGTCTGGCATATATATGTTATAAATAAGCACAAACTATCAGATGCAAGAGAAAATCAATGTGTCTGTGATGTGTTAAACATCTCTAAGGCCTTGTTAAGTCTAAATTGAGTTCATTCATCAGTTGGTTCAACGGTTGTGACGTTATCGGCTTCATCCGGATTATTTTCCTCCAAGGGCAAAGAGTCAACCTCTTCCTCCGCAGGATCTTCTGTCATTTCTCTTCTAATAAAGTTGTGCAACAAACAACATGCATTAATAATACGGCGTTGTGTGGTTATGTTGTAGAAACTTGAACTTGCTAGGATTTTAAACCAAATTTTTAAAAGACCAAATGTCCTCTCGATTAAATTTCTAGCGCTTGCGTGTTTCATGTTAAAAAACTCCTCAGGTGTTACTGGACGATGGCCATCTGGCCACAAATTCAAGTCATAATGTTGGCCTCGAAAAGGTGCAAGAAATCCTGGACAATTCGCATATCCAGAATCGACCAAGTAATAGAAACCTAGAATGCACACATATGTTGATGTAAGTTACAATTTGTTTGAAAGAAAGATTTTGAAGGCAATCAAAGCATATTATATTTACCATTTGGAACCTTTAATCCATTAGGCTTCGTAATAGCAACCCTAAGAACCTGGCCATCATGTGTTGAACCTTCACAACCTGCCAAGACATATATAAATTGCATGTCTTGACTACAAACACTGAGTACATCGGTAGTTATTTCAGGATTCCTTGTTCTATATCGTGGCCGATCAGCTTTCGGCACATTTACTCTAATATGTGTCCCATCTAATGCGCCAAGACAATTCTATGATAGGGAGAAAACAAATTAGTACTTATCCACTAAGATGAAGAAAGGTTAAAAAAAAAAAAATGAAACCTAAACAGTGTTACCTTAAACCACTTCCATTTAGGATCATTTGAATTTTCTGGAATGAGTTCAGGTTTTTTCAATAATACACCATGGCAGAGAATGATTGACTTTAGTACAACATGAAAATGACGGCTAACTGTTTCTGCAGATTGCATGAAATCAAATTTGATTACCCTATTTTTTACATTGTGTGCTACAATATTTAGAAACATTGCAACCATCTCTTCAACTAATACATTTCTCGTGCCTCTTAACCCACCTGATGTGGTTAGCAATTGGCATAAATTGTGAAAGCAACAATGATCCATTCGTAGTTTATCAATGCATTTAATGTCGCTTTTATAAACCACCCGTTGCAAATACTTGTATTGTTTGCGATGCCTAATTGATGTTTACCCAATTTCACATTGACTTCTTTTGTTTCTATCATTGCATTGTTTTCTTGCACATGCAACAATCATGATGTTTAGAATGTAAAAATAGTACATGTATATTGCAAAATACAACCGGATTTTGTGAATGCCGTCCATATCTAAAATAACAATGACACACATTAGGCATCGCAACTAGCAATACACAATCATAAAAAATTGTTAGAAAAAAATTTGCTTACTTGACTGATAATCACAATAGTTAGTTTTCTTTCAAGAACATAACACATGGGTCATAGCTATAAATGTGTAACAATAAATTGCCATGCAATTGATTTAATTCTATGCTAAAGTGAAGCATAACTAATAAAACTATGAAGAAAGTCAGTGTCTGTTGTATACCTGTAAAATTGAAGGCCATTACAGTATTAAAAAATAATTAAAGTAAAATAAAACGAAAGAAATACATTAGCCTGACCCAATCTACCACAGGTAATTGTAAACTATTATAGACCATTAATTAGAAACTCAAATATTATTCTCTTGTTATTGTGGTTTGAAATGATGAAAAATCATGACTTGATGCTTCTCATCATAAATCAACCAAGATCTGTCTGGATGAAACTTTTCTTTAATGACAAACTTAATGCAATAATATTCATGAAATTCAATGCATCAAACAAATTAAAGTACAAGCTTGCAGACATGCTTATGTCAGCTTATTGTCAAACCAAACTTACATATGCTTACGTATATATATATATATATATATATATATATATATATATATATATATATATATATATATATATATATATATATATGATCCATGAAACAAAACAGAAGCTGTCAAAGAAACATATGAAATAATGAAATTATTTTGAAAGCTCAAATTTTATATACTTGAAGCACCAAAACAAAAATTACAAGCTCAAATAATAAAGGTGGGAAACCATTGTCATAAGATTAAAAGATCTGTCAAAGCAAAGTGGCATCAAGAGAACAATATAGTCAATTACAAGGTCTCACATCAAAGATATTCACTCCCTCCCAAATAGCTGAACAAGTAGTAAGAAAAAAAAAAATCAAACAAGTACCTTTCTCCCGTGAGAGATTGAACCAGAATTTCACACCAAAGGCCGATCTGAGAGAGAGGTTAGTTCAAGCCGGAAAAATCATCTGATTCGGGTGAAGCTTCGGTGACAATGAAATCTGAGAAAGAGATGAGGGCGGACGAAGCCAGAGAAGAGAAGCGGTTGAGATACGAATTCAAGATTAGGGCAGATGAAATCTGATGAGAAAGATATGAAAATATTATTTAATAAGGGCAATATGGTCTTTTCATGAGGGGGAAATGGCTATTACCCCCAATTTTGGGGGTAATGGCTATTACCCTGGTGACAGCAATTCAATTACTTTACAAGGGGTAATCATTCAACCCTTATGGTTACCCAAACATGAGTATCCATCAGGGTCAGTAATCATCCCCCTGTAAAGGAATGATTACGGTCATCCAAACGGGGCCTTAGAGTTTTTAAAGTAAACTTTTGTTAGTTGGATTTTTCTTTTACATATAAATTAATTTGAACTCAAAATCATTAATTTAAGTGACCCAAACTTTTGTCTATTGGAATAATTAGTTAGCAAAAATTATTTTAGAATTCATAATTTTTATCAAAACCATTTTTTATATTTATTTGTATATATATATATATATATATATATATATATATATATATGGATGTATGGATGCACAAACTTTCCTTGAAAAAACCGCTCCAATTGCACTCATACTGAAATGATATTCCATTTTCTTATTTTGATTTTACATTTCCTCTATCGTATTGAAATTAAATATATATATATAGTTTTCAAGCATACTTGTCTATCTCGTTTTGAAGACATAGGATGTAAAATCAATTATGACATTTATGGAGATATAGATGAAATATGTTTTTCATTGTTATATATGCAGTGAAAATTTTGTGTTTTATGTTGTATAGTTATGTTATCTCCTTGTTGAAATTTGGCATCACATATACCGCTATTCTTTTTGGTTTAAATTTAAATGCAAATGGTTGTTATACACCAAAATGTTTTGTTTACTCTGAGATTAGCATAACAAATGACTAAATTATTAAACTACCCTTCTTGATGAAAATTTATGTAAAAGATTTAAATAAAAAATTACAAATAAATAATTAAAAATAAATAAAGGTATGAGTGAGAACACAGATGCGTTGAGGAAGTAACTCCACGGCTTTGTCCAATTTGTTAAAGAGAAAGAACTACAATTTAGAGGATAGGTTGAGAAAGAATTAGAATTAGAATTGAAAGGATAGATTGATTTTTTTTTTTTTATGTTAAATTGATAAAAAGAGATAATATAAATTAAGAGGATAGGTTGATTTTTCTACATCCAATTGATAAATTTGTGTATATATTAGAGTATTGTTTTTTAAAATACACATATTTCATAAGACATTAAGTAAGAAATCACAATTAGAATACTAAAGTGAAACTTGATTGATAGATAATATTTTCTTGGAACTTTTATTTATTTATGTATTTTTTTATTTTTCAAACTATTGTTTATGAAGAGTTGTGGGTAGTTAGAAGACAAGAAGCTCTCTCGATGAAGTCTCCCGTAGGCAAT
Source organism: Dioscorea cayenensis subsp. rotundata (assembly GCF_009730915.1). Taxonomy (NCBI): domain Eukaryota; kingdom Viridiplantae; phylum Streptophyta; class Magnoliopsida; order Dioscoreales; family Dioscoreaceae; genus Dioscorea; species Dioscorea cayenensis. The sequence continues at coordinate 12,821,151 of NC_052484.1, forward strand.
GCTTTATTGAAGCTCACAGAAGAGTGTATGGAAGAAGATCCTCTCTCTAGCTTTATTGACTTGGTGCAACAAGCCTTCTTCAAGCAAATGACATTGAGCTTGGAGTCAGAAAGACTCCCATGATCTAATGTTTTTTCCATTTATTTCTTCCACAAATTTTGGAACGTTGTTGGGTATGACCTCTTTTGGCTATGCGATGACTGTTATCTTGTTCAAGCTAGCTTGGAATATATATTAATTTGGTAAACATTATTATTATTATTATTATTATTATTATTATTATTATTATTATTATTATTTCTAAGATGAATACCTAAAGAAGAGTCACTGACTTCTAACCTACTAGTCTTATTAATTCTCCCTTCAAATGTTATCTCCGTGGTACTAGCAATTTGATTGTATAACGAGGTAAATTGTTATTGTAGATCCTACCTAATCAGTCCACACTAAAATTAGATGTATTACTAACAACATTATCTTAACTCATGAGCTTAGTTTTTGCCTTTAAAAGCCGAACTTGATAAATTATGGTTCTAAAGTTGACTTTGCCAAAATCTTCCAAATGATTCATAGAGATTTCCTTTTTGAGATTCTCATTAAAATTTTGGTCCTTCTTAGATTAGTTGATTAAGAATACCCTTGTTTCCTCCAAAGTGAATATTCTCATGAAAGGGACACCTTGTAGTTGCATTCCATATAGAAGTAGATTAAGGCAAGGTCCCCATTTGTCCCTTTTCTTGTTTGTCTTGATTATTGATTCCCCAAGTGCCATACTTAAAGACGCACTCAATTTTGGCATACTTCATAAGGTGCCTCTTGGGCATTGGAGATAACATGTCACCAATAGTATGGAGATGATCTTCTCATTCTTTCTACAAAGGGATCAAAGACATTAAGGTCATCATGCTCATCTTCTACCTCTTAGATGGTATCTCAAGCTTTACTATCAATTTTTTAATGCATTATTTTTTCTTTCTTAGGTTTGATGATCTTCTTAAGAACTCCCACGTTAATAGGCTTTTTTGCTCTTACGTACTTAGGAGTTCCAATTTCTAGGAGATATCCTCATTGCCAAAATTGGATGAAACTCTCATTATGAAAAACTAAATTCCTATCTCATGGAAATAAATTTACTCTCATCGTAGGTTTAAACAAGATATAGTCGCCATTAAAGATGAAGTAGAAAGATGCTAGAAAATACCACTGATGTTCGCCACCAAATGCAACAAGCATTAATAATCATGCTGACAAAAGAGGAAGTCGTACGATGTTTTTGAGGAGCACCATCTCTATGGTCCCGAGCAAATGTATATGCCAAATAATGCTTGTGAAGAAATTCCATGAAGTGCATGCCCAGCCTAATTGTGGGAAGAACACATCCTTGGAAATGAAGAAAGGAAAAGGAATTTCTAATTACTTTATGACAAGGACTACTCTCGAAGCTTGACCAACTATTAAAAGTGAATTGCAAAGTAAGGAAGCAATTGAAAGTTGTGACATTGCCATTTCAAAATGGATGATTGATGCTTTCATACCATTTAATGCAGTTAATGCTTTTAGTCTATTTTTAGCCTATGATTGTTGATATGGCAAGTATATATGGGTGCTAGGTTCCAACTTTTATTATGTTCTGGGATATTTGTTGGCAAAGAATGTTAAGAAATTTTTCTTGGGAGTTTTCGTGCAACATGGGCAAAAAATAGTTGTTCCATAATGGTTGATGGGTGAACCAATCATTGTGGAAGGACCTTGGTATATTTTTTTGGTATATCACCCACGAGGCCATGTTTCAAAGTCTATTGATGCTTCAAATGGCTTAACAATAGTAGAATTGTTGTATAAATTATTTAGAGATGTTTTATTTGCGGGCCTAGAGAATGTTGTTACATGGTTACAGATAATGCAGCATATTATGTAGCAACAGGAAAGTTATAGAAATGGAGTTCCCTTCACTTTACGGGTCTCCTTGTGTAGCTCATTGCTTAAACTTAATGTTACAAGACATTGCTAAGTTGGATGAGGTATGTGATCTTGTTGATCACACTTCCAAATTACTAAGAATATATACAATTGTTGTTATGCACTGCATTTGATGAGGAAGCATACTAATGGATATGAAACACTTAATCCTGTTCCAACTCGCTCAGCTACCAACTTCATTGCTTTGCAAAGTATTTTAATTAAAAAGATGCACTTCGATTTATGGCTACTTCAAGAGAATGGACTACATCAACCTATACCATTGTTGATCGTGTTTTGAATTCCATCTTTTGTAAAGAATGTGATGCCATTGGAAAACTCACAAAGCCTCTTATACGAGTCTTTCGTATTGTGAATTCTAATGATAGACTTCAATGTGTTATTTATATAAGACTATTCAAAGAGCAAGAGAAGAAATGTTGAAGAGTTTCTAAAGAAAATTCTTGATCATTCGTGGGATTATCAGTTTCAGAACAATATATGTGCTCTTGATTATTAGTTGAATCCCAAAAATCAATATAACAACAATGAAATGGAAAAGCACAAGCACACTATATATATCTCGGCTTTTGGATGCCATTAAAAAGTATTTTCATGGGAATTTTGATTTGAGAAGTAAGGTTGACAAGTAAGATGAAAACATTTAACAATGCTTAAGGAGATTTCAGTCATATATCCTCCATATCCGATCTTAATGTAATGCTTCAAGGTATGAGTTTGTTTCTTAATCTTCTTCAATTCATCATTAATAGAATTGTATTATTATTAATTTGAATGTTATATTTTATTTTTAGATGAATGGTGGAGATGTAATGGAAGTCATGCACCAAACTTACAATAAATGGTAATACGCGCTTTGAGTTAAACATGTAGCTAGTGCTTCTAGTTGTGAGCGAAATAGGAGTATATTTGAGCATGTTCATTCAAAGAAAAAGGAATAGATTGGAACACCAAAGATTGAATGACCTAATTAATATACATTACAATTTGAGACTTCCATAAAGATATAATTTATACAAATTTGAAATTCTTGGTACTTTATACAAAGCATAGCATGATCCTATTATATTGAATAGTTTCATTTTTAGTCAATACAAACTAATTATTCTTTCTCTTTGCCTAGGAATTGTGTTAAAACCCTCAATTATGATCTAATTAACTTTGAAGACTATGAAGAAAATGGAGAATAGGCGCTTGAAGAAAAGTCTGCTACTTTATCAATTAATGAATTGGAGACTTTGAATCAAAAACTTGCATCTTGCAATATTAGCATTCAAAATTTTTGTAAGTTATATATAAATATATATATATATATTTATTTATTTATTTATTTATCTTAATTAAATCCTTATCATCATACACACCAAGCTATGAAACAAACATCTCAAGGCTTCCAAGATATCAAGCTATCAATCAATGGATTGATACACCAACTAACCACCATCCTAAATCTAATGGCAACCTTCAAGAACCACCAAAATCACAATTAATTATACAATAATCACAAACCAAAAGAAAAAAAAAAACCAAGCGTAAAATAAACTTGATTAACATTCAATGAATTTGAAGAGTTATAAAAACTCAACAATCAAGGAACTTAAAGCTTCAAAAATATTGATAAATTCCTAAGAATGTAAGAAAGTGAAAGATGTTAGAAGTTAGACATACCTAAGCTTGCAATGGAAGAAAGAAGGGAAAGAAAGCTCTCCCAGGTGTAACTCTCAAGCATGGGCGAAGAAAAAGAGAAAGAAGAAAACAAAAACTTTAAGAAACTCTCATGGTTAACCACTTAACATTAATGGTCTACAGTAATAATTTACAATAAAACCGTCGTAACATGTGAAATTAAATCTATGTAAAAAGAAAAGGTATTACAAATTATGTCAATTGAAACACGTGATTATTTTAGAATTTCATACATTTTTAATCTGGTGAGCTATGAATAATTTTTAATGAGGTTTGAAACCAGACACTACTTTTAGTTAGTGTGTTAAACAGTACTGTAGTTTTTACTAAATATATTTCTTACTATAGTTATCTAAATATTATTATACAGAAGATAAAGATAAAATGTAAATATAAATTTTATTGTATTTCCCAAAAACTTAAAGAGGCTTTTTTTAAAAAAAATTTCAATAATTCAAAACTACCGAAATATGGGATAGGATCTTATTTGTATGAGTTATAAATCTTATATTATAATATACTTTATATGGAGCACATCACACAGATTTGTAGCATTGCAATCTTTTCACTATCATTTTTAATAGAGAAAGGTTGGGTTGTTCACTTTGTGAATTATATATAAATTTTAACTTGATAAAATAAATTCAACACATTTTATATGTTAGTTTATTTATATAGACTACACCCTCCGTTCCTAAATACATGTTGTTTTAAGAAAAAAAATTTATTCCAAAATAGTTGTCACTTTACAATATCAAGGCAATATTTATTCTTTTTTCCAATTTTACCCATCTTCAATTTCCTAAGTTATATAAATGAAGAGAGTAATATTTATAGTCCCAAGAAAAATATATGGTTTCAAGAAAGGGATAGTTTAGTAATTTGGTTGTTTTTTATGTTACTCCCTCCATTCCTATTTATCTGTCACAAATCTATATTCTTTTTTATCTGTCATTTTCTAACATTAAAAAGCATTTATTATTGTAATTACCCTTAACACTCTATTCAATTCTCTTCTTCAAATTAAATAAGAGAGAAATTTGAATATATAAATTAGGGGTAATTTTGGAAATGTAACTAATTTTTTTATAAAATTTTGTGAAATAACTAAGGGGTTGTTTGGTTTTTTTTTTTCTGTTTTTTGTTTTTGTTTCAATTTTGTTTCGTTTTTGTTTTGTTATCAATTTTTTGAAAACAAAAATATATTTGGATACAAAAGTTGTATGTTTTGGAAAGCAACAAACACAAAAGCATAAAAAATGTATTGTAAAATTTTGTACTTTTTCTTAATTTATGTTTTTTATGATTTTTATATTTTTTAATATTAGTACACGAAATTAAGTTGTATTAATAAACAAAAAAAATTATATATATATTTATAAAAAAATATAAAAATAATAAGATGCCAATACTTTATAAAATTCTATTAGTCACGACAAAAAAAAGGAAAACATGATATATATAAATCTTTTGTGATAATTAGAAAATATTTTTAAAAAAAAAACTTAAGGAGATTTTTCAATAAAAATATCAAATCTCTGACCATCTTTAACTCAATTATCCTAACTATCTTAAAAAAATTACAAATAAATCTCAAAAAAGAGATGTGAGAAAATAAATTTTAAGATAGAAAAAAACCAAGAAAAAGTTATGAAGATTAGTTGGCACGTTTGTCTAAACCATTAATGTTTATGAGGAAAAAAAACAGTAATTAATATCCTTAATGGGCTATGTTTTGGAAATGTAAAAATTGTGTTTTTACTTTTTTTTGAAAACATGAATGTTTTCAAAATTTTTGGAAACAAAAATAGCTTACCAAACCTGTTTTTCTTGTTTTGTTTTCAAAATTTGGAATTGACAATAAAAATAAGGATTTGACAACAATCCCAAACGACCCCAAAGTTTATTGGTATGTGAGATTCGACTAATCATGACAGATGAAAAAGAATGGAGGGAGTAAAGTTTAGATAATTTAACACTATCGTTAATTCCTATGCAACATCCTTAAACGGTATGTATTTAGGAACGGAGGGATTAGATAGATTGAACCAGCTGCCAAAACCATTTAGTTCAAATGGTTAATCGTACCAAAATAAAATCTTTCGTGTGCGCGCTTAGTGATGAAGGTTCCAACTATAATAAAACAATTAATCAATGGAAATATTCTAGCAGTTTCCGAACTATATACATAGGCATCTCTACTAGGCACAGTTTATTTGTATTAGAAGTAACACATCTTCAAGTCCTCTTTAATTTAATTTAATTTTATTTTTATGAAAACTGAATAAATCAAGTACGGGATTACACAAACGTAGAATTTCTGTGTATAATGTGTCATTAACTCTTTAATTTCATTGGTACACATCATTTTCAATCAAATTTTTATATGTTTTAACCTTAATTATAATATAGATAAATTTTTATGTTCTAATAAATAAATAATCACTTTTTTTACTTATAATCATGGAGAGATATATTGTTAATATCATTTCTATTTCTTTGAAACATGGGTAAAAATGGCATCTACAGATGACAAACTTTGTTGGTATTGTAAGAATGGAATTATTCTTTCCCTTGTTCATAACAAAAATTTAATTTTCTAAATTTTCAAAAAAAAATTTGTATTATAATTATGCAGTACAAAACAACCATATAACTGTTAATAACCTAAAAAAAATGATCAATTCACGAGTTTTTATTACCATCAGACTGCCATAAAGAGGAGATTACTAAAATGCAATATGAAAAAACATCGATGTGAAACTTTCATATTCATTTTCATAGAAATGGTCCACATAAAAAATAAGACATAAATACATAAAAATGGGAAGATCTGCTTGCACATACTTATATATATATATATATGAACAAGCCACGGGTAGCTGCGCATATATATATATATATATCCATATGAATATCATATTTACATGATGCCCTTACATTTTCATTCTGAACTCACTACTAAGAATATACTAATGAAGTCATGGTAAAACAATATTTTCAAATATGATTTCTATAGACAGGTATACACAAGTATGCACTTTTATTATTATATATATATATATGTGCAAAATCCTCAAAAATCCACTCTGAATCAAGCATCAAACAAACAAACAAATTAAAAAAAAACAGGCATCATCCAAAGAAAGCTAAATTAAGTTTGAGATTGTACTCTTTTTCCAACAAAAAAAAAACTTAAGATTAAACTGACTGTATGTTTAAAGCATGAAAAAGCATGAGCTGTTAACAGTAGTACCCAGACACAAAATATGAGCAGAAATTGGAGAATTCACGGATGCCATTAATAATGAAATTTAAGGTTCATGCCACCTTAATCTTCTCCTTTTCTTCCCACCTGAGATGAAATCAATTTGTCAAAAACAGTTGGATAAGTCAATTGCGTATTAAAAAAACTAAAACTAATTAACATGAAATGTATCACACCAAAAGGATAATAATTAGGATAAATCCATCTATATATATATATATGAGGCAGTGTACTGGGAAGATTTGCAACTATTTTGGCTCCAGGGACCTAAACGTGTGTTCAAAAACTGTTCAGGGACCATTATTGCACTTAGGAGTGACAAATATATGCAAATTTAAATTTATGATTTTTTTTTTAAATCCTACATTATGATCAAGCTGAACTTGATTTCAGCGATTCTCATTTTCATTGTTTAGGTCTTAATTAATAATCACATTTTGCTAGTATAATTAATAAAATGAAGTATTAAAATGATCAATGTCAGGACATTTTAAAAGAAGCAAGAATGCACTTTGTTTGTTCTTGATCTGTTTACCTTTGCACTTTGTTGGTTTAGCATTTCAATTAAACATTAAATAAGATTAATCATAGTGGCAATTATAAGGCTTAAAGGTTTACAATTATGATGCATATACAGAAGATCAGATACATAAAATTATCTTTTAAGTCAAATGATGATAAAATCATTTAAAAAAAACTTCTCTATAGCTTATGCCAACTAAGGAAACAAGAAACAGATCAGATATCTATAAACAGAAAAACAAAGAAAAGTTTACTAGAACATGTGAAACCTCAATACACCATGGTGCAAAAATGATGAATAATAAGCTTCGGATCACATCAGTATGCTCCGTTTCTTTCGATCTGAGGCGAAATCATGGTACATGCCAAAAAACAGTAGATATGTTCATTAGATAATGAGTCATTAAATCATGAAGAGTTGAAGCTTAAGACAATAAACTTGAAGACTTTGGATACTTAAAAAAATAAATGGTTTTGGTTCACTAACAAATAATTACAAAGAAACAAAGAAGCGGGCTTTGGTTTGTTGGAGATAAAAAGTGAGCTGAGTCACTTAGATCCTCGGCAAAGCAGAGACAAAGGACTGGAGAAGGCGGCTGAGCGTGTGATGGGATAGCATAGCCGCAAGTTAGAGTAGTGTGGGCTACGGCTGAGGGCTTTGCACTTGCGCAATGGGATATTGAGAGGAGTCAACACTATGTACTACTGTATGCACCACATGCATAGGAAGAAGATAGTCTGCATGTGTTTTCATGCTAGTTTCTTAGCTTACTTTCTAGCCTACTTTTATGTCTTGTTTGAGAAAGCTCAGCCGGATGAAACTGAATAAAGAGAAAGCCCGGGTAAGCTTCATGGTGACTCGTGCTGTGGACTGATGTGTTTGGTTTTTTCTACTTTATCTTTCTTTATTTAACTATGTTTGTTGAGTGTTGTGGTAGACTTGTAGTTCATGCATGGTTGCTTTGTGTTTGTCTTTTTGCTATTTGGTGTGACTAAAGATACCCAGTCACATTCAAGTTTCTGTATCTCTTCTTCTATAGTTAAGTGAAATGCAAAAGTGAAGGGATCTAAGAGGTTTTGAGGTTCTTTTCTGGGCTCCCAATTCCTAAACTTTGTTCTACAGTTTTGTGTGTTAGCCTTGCAATAAGGGTGCTTGTCTTTTGCTTAATCTAGAAATTAGTCAAGTTTAAAGTTTCCAGTTCAAAGTTGTTGTTTTCTCTCTTGAACTGCTCTTCACCTCTCTTCATTCTTATTAAACCAACGATCTCACCGGAGAAGTCATCATCCTCTTAAATTCTCAAACATGGTTCACTAACAAATAATTAAATACAATCACTGTGGTGGTTACTTGAAATGACTTCTGTTTAGGAATAATCATCTTATCAATTAGAGCACAAGCACCTTATTAGAAAATGAGTGCTGTCACTAACAGAATTTGCTTATTTATGTGCCAACTCTACAAAGCTATAATTTCCTTTAAAAAAAATCGACAAAGCTATAATCAAGATCTTGCTTCACAATGTTAGCATAGAAAATGAAGAGGAATACAGAATGAAATCTCTAACAGAAATATATGGTGGAATATATGTTAATTAAATTTCTCATACACTAGACTTTACAAAAGTGAATTTGCAATTCAGTGCACAACTCTGGTTATCAATTCATTATCTAGATTATGTATATAATAGTATTCCGGCATCCAAGACAAACATACATTAATTAATTAAACCATATGAATGCAGATAAACAATGTACATAATTTATATATAGAAAAAGTGAACTTCAAAAGGAAAGAAAAAAAAAAGCAACAAAACCTGATTTCTTTGCAGTTTCAATGAGTAAATCCAATGTCTTCCTCATCAGAAGAGTCCAATGAGATAAAGCATAGTTCTGAAACTTTGCCCACTCCTTCTCCAGCTTTTCTGCCTTCAATGGGTCAATCATGTCCACCATTTTGCTCCCCTGAAACACATATGGAAAACCACTGCTACACTGTTCTACAGCCCTTGTTAAACAAGGAAACCTCTTCTCATTCTCATTGTCATTCTCTTTCTCTTTCTCATTCTCTTTCTTATTCTCTTTCTCATTCTCTTTCTCTTTATACCAAATTTTCCGAGAGAGCTCATACAACTCAAGCTCAAAAGGATCATTTCTGGAAGGGCCTTCACCCAAAATTTTCTTCAGATATTTTCTCCTCATATTTCTCAATTTATGAAAGATTTGTTGCTTTTCATACTTATCACTCAAATGAGGTGACTTCTTCTTCATGTAGTCAAGTAAAGAATCCAAACTATGCTTACCATGCAATTTGAATTCAGGAGCTTTCTTTCTCTTATATCGCTCACAAACATTGAGTAAATCAAGCTCCTCTTGCACACTCCATATCCTAGCAAACTTAGATCTCTTGCTGTCAGAACTCTGGGTCATATTTACTTGTTCAATTTGTTCTTCTTCCATTCCTCGTTCAACAATGGCTTCTTGCTTAAGAGCCATCTTCTTCTTTCCTTTGTCTGATGTGAGTTGAGAATGAGGTGGTTCTGTATCTCTAGTGATTTCCTCCGCCATGGTTCTTTGTCTGATGAGGTTGAGAATGGTTTTCTCTTGGAAATGGTGGAAGCTGGAAAAGATATAGAGAGAATGAGTGAGGAAGCGCGGAGAAGAATACGAAATGAAAGGGTTGGGCGTTTCGAGGAGAGTTTCGACTTTTTGTGTGGCTTTTGGGATATGGAGCTTCTTTTATGGTGTTGGAATTGGAGAGCTAGCTAGGCTAGGCGGCGTACTCAATTATGGCCATTTATTGGGTGCATGTAAAAACTCTACAAAAAGCACAACCTTATAACTTTATTTAAGTCCAAAGAAACTTAAGAAAAAAAAATTTTAATAAAATTTTGAACATATTTTTTAATTTTAAATGATTATAATTCAAATTATAATTTTCTTATAATTATTATTGGTTTATATAAAATTTTTAAATTTTGATTATTATAGAATATAATTATCATTCTTTTAAAATTTAAAATCCAATGCCACAAAAATGAAAATGAAATGAAATATCCCATATGAATTGATCTTAATAAAGCTCAGATTTTCATTTATATTTTTAATTATATTTTAAATTTTATGAAGAATACAAGTGTAATTTTAATAAAATTCTAAATCAAACGAAATGTTCAATATTGGTTTTTATTTGAATTTTAATACTATCAAAGTTTGGATTTAATTCAGATTTTTGAAATTCAAATAATGATTAAATAACTTTGCCATTCAAAGTCTGAATATTTTAAAAAGATCAATATAAACATAAGGAAAAAGAAAAAGAAATCTATATAATAGAGTCAACATAGAGCAAGAGGGGATAGATTATATCAACAGAAAATCTATGCATAGATATAACAAAAAGTTAGTAAGAGGATGGTAAATGGTTGCCTCAGCCCAGATTCAAAGCAAAACCAATTTTCTCAGTCTTCTCCGAATCTCCATTAAGCTTTCCAAAATGCATTGGGGTGTATTAGCGGGTCTTATTATGGCGCGCAATTTTAATTATTCATCAAATATATTATTTTTTAAGCACCTGAACACATATCCCGAGACGAATTGGGTTAAGTGGATTTTAAAAAATACAATAAATAAAAAATGAATAATGAATAAATAATAAATAAATAAACAAAAAGTATAAATAAAATAAAAAAAAAGAATTTCAAATTTCAAATTTCAAATTTGAAATTAATTAAAATTTGATCCTATCCTCCGTTGTGATCTTACGTGGAGGGGATTATGATAAGGATGAGAGAGATCTTTTAAAAACGCATGACGAAAAAAAAATAAATAAATAAAAGAAGAGAGGAAATGGACGAAGGAGAAGGTGCAGATCTCTTTCCATCTCCCCATATTCACATATACACACTACACTAAAAAATAACTTTGGAGACGGTTTTCAAGACCTATAGAGGCGGTTAAAACCATCTCTATAGCTTTAGCGGTGAATTTTTCACCCACCTCTAAACCGGCTCGTATTAAGCCGGTTTGATACAATCGTTGGGAGTAAATTAACAGCTAAGGAAGTGATTTTTAGAGGCGGTTATAACCGCCTGAAAAAATATTTTACTTATAGAGGCGGTTATAACCGCCTCTACAATTAATAAGACCAACTATTTCATATAGTTTTAGAGACGGTTTTAACCTCCTCTACAATTAAAATTTTAAAATTATAGTAATAGTTTTAGAAGCGGTTATAACCGCTCTACAATTAAAAATTTTTAAAAAAATAACAACACTTATACTTTTTAGAGGCGGTTATAACTGCCTCTACAATTAAAATTTTAAAATTATAATTATTGTTTGAGAAGCGGTTATAAGCCCCTAAAAAACATGCCTAATAATTAGTTTTTAATTAAATATATATTATTTAATCAATTAAAAACATGCTTTTTAATTAATTAAAAACTCACATTTTTATTACAAAATAAAATATTGAAATACACATAAATTCGGGGGTTTTTGTCAAAATAAACTAGCAATTCAACTCACTAGCTTAAAAAGAAAAATAAAATACGAACTCTGAATTCTCTGATAAACAAACTCTATTAAACCATAGCCCAAGTGTTTGGAATCTCTGGATTAGAAACCTAAAACATGTTATAGATTATGGTTCACATAAAAATATTGCTTAGTTTAGCACGACAACTGATATTTTAAGAGAGAATTGCCAAAAAAAAACAACCAATTGATTCATTAGTTCTCAAGCTCCATGACTCAATAGTCTATTTCTTCTCATAGTTGCCATCAAGCTCCTTCTTCAACTGCAATGAGACTTCATCATTCACATCATCATCACCCTAATCATCCCACTCTGCAAAATTTATGCAAAATGATGCTTACTTATTCCAGGCAACAAATTCAGAGTAGCTACTTGTTTTTTATCATTACTTCATCATAAAAGTCAGTAACAAGAAGTTAAATGGTTGCCAATAAATATAATGTTCAGTTGATAGGCTTTGGAATAACAATTGTGCAAACATCAATACAAGATAAAATTCGGACTGCCATAGAAATTGGGGAATCAATAAGAACAATATACGACCATAAATCAATCAGTTCAAAGATTACATTCTGACTGCAATAACAATACCAAATCAGAAAACCAAGTTGATAAAGAAAAAGTTGAAAACCAGAACACATATCAACAAGTTCAAAGATATATTTCCACTGGAATAGGAACTTGACACTAAAGAATTAACAATTTATAAAACACAAAAGATTACATTTTCACTACCATTAACAATACCAAATCAGAAAACCTTGTTGACAAACAAAGAGAGAGTTAAAATCAAGAACACATATCAACAAGTTCAAAGATAATATTTTGACTGCAATAGAAACTTGGCAATGAAGAACAACAACAAATAAGAGCACAAAGATCACATTTTGACCATATTATGAATACCAAATACAATAATCAACCAACAACAAACAGAGAAACTTGAGAATAAAAAACAGCTGAGGATCTATTTTGATAACAAGCACATCATAGTTAGTTAAAAAAAAAAGCATTATCATTCTCATTTCTTTTAACAATGTTGGGTATTGATAGCAGGAACAATGTGTGGTTTATTTGTTTAGCAACATTATCAATCTCTAATTCATGTTTGTGGAGTACCTGTGGAGGAGGTGACTGCAGAAAAACATGGGCTTTTGATCATATGTGTGACTGCAATAGTGGATATAGCAACTTGTTGAGCATTTCCAGCTTTCCTGTTTAAATATGCATGTCATTAAATAGAAGTTGATGAGTCAATCAATTACTCCTTGAATCAAATAATTTGACATGTTGGCTAATAAATGAAAACCTGAAAAAGTTTTTAGCCTTTGAGTAATCACTTTAAATATATGCATGAATGTCTTTCTATCTCAAAGTTAATATAAAAAAAAAACTTTTTCAAATATCATCAATCTAAATATATATATATATATATATATATATATATATATATATATATATAGACACCCACCATGATTATATATCTACCTACACAAGTTGTTTAAGTGATCACAATGGATGTCATTTCTGCAGCAAATCAATTCATGAGGTAATTTGCAATCTTATAGTGATATTTTCTAATGTGTATAATTATTGGAATTATTGTTGTTTATTTGAAGATTCTCACTCTCATGCATTTATATACATGCACATGGACAACAAGACAATTTTTTCAAGTTACTTTTGAATTTCTGAATAAGAGAAAGTGCAATTGACAAGCAAGATGTTGATGTCTCACTAAAATTAGTTTTACAATAACTGATTCAATAGTTTGGTTCCCTAATTTATCTCATTTTGGTATTGAATTTTAATTCATCCAAACAAACTCTGATTTCTTATTGTGTCTTGTGTTTGCAGATAAGATCCTGCAAATTACAGGAAGTTTCTTAGACTTTTTATTATCTAAAATTTTAAAGCATTCTTTCGTCTGCAGCTAATGGATAAAAGAATATATGAAAACTACATAAAGCCTAGCTTCTCATGGATTTAGGTAGATGATTATCTGGCTCCACAACTCTTCTTTAAAAATATAAAAAAAAAAAGAAAAGAAAAAAACTGTCTCCAAATGAGTACCAATGAGGTATAAGACAACCTTATTATATTTGACACTAATTTTAGAGTTCGCCATGTTTATAAATATTACACATTACTAATTTACCATTGTGCAGTCCATAAAGGGTGTATAGGAGGAACATTATCTTCATCTGGACAAATGATGCATGGCGCAGCACCTGAAAATAAAAATGAAAAGATGTAGGTGCATGCAAGAGTAGCATGTAATGATTCAGAGGGGAGAAATGCTGAGGATGATAAATAGTAAATTATGTGTGAACAAGGAAGCTGAATATTACTTGAGGCAAAATTTAGCCGAAGTTTATTCCTTGTGCCAAAGGAAGTTCACTCCCCTAATTGATTGTACCATTTAGAACGTCGCACGTCACATGTACTATTTCCATGAGTCACTTTCTACTTCATGGCCACTGCCAGTGGCCTTTTCACCACCAAAAGCATCACCAATTTTAGCACCTTTTGTAGGAATATTTACATTCACAATGGTGCAATCACTTCCAAGTGGTCTGCATATCACACAAAACACAATAGAATCAGTGGAGAGGAGAAAAATGGCAAGCTTTCTAATGGACCTGTGCAATTAAGATGAAAACTATACCACTTTATTCTTTTCCAAGGGCAAAAACAAATTTAGATTTTAGATTCCAAAATATAAATAACAGATACTCATGCTAATGATAATGATAGCATACTTGCATACATACAAAGCAACAAAGATAATCTTTTATACTAAGAAAAAATAAAGATTTCTTTTTCAAGTTAAAAAATTTCTTTTTTTCCTTTTTCTGCCCCACTGCTTTTTTTTTAACATACACCTTAAAACTAGAATCCAAGACAATAAAAGCTTACAACAAAAGATGAAAGACAAGACAATACAAGTTCATTCATATGTGCTATGTCTCATAAGTGATGGCCAAAGACAGCACTCACAGTTGTACTTACCCAATCCACTTGAATATTATCTCTGGTTTGCGTGTAAATATGGAGCAGCTTAACCCTTGTGATACTGAGTTGTCTATCTCAATTGATTTTTTTAAAGTCTATAGAAGAAAGAGATCAAGTGATATTAATTCATTTATCATACAGGATTATTAATGACAGGCATAGGTACAAGCAATGATTATGATAGACAAATAAAAGGAGGACAAATATGAATGAAAATCATAGAAAAAGAAGAGCACCCACAAGTTGGGTTCATTGCCTTAAATTTCATGACATAGAGGACCGGAGCAAATAATTCCTCCATAACAACAGGTGCATCTGAAGAAATCTCCACAATTGTGGATTGAACAAAGTTACTCTCTCCCTCTATAACGGATCCTCCAAACAGGATCTTCCCTCCCTGCACAAAATGGGTTGAGTAGCATGGTCATACTTTTAAACAAAAAAAAAATTACAAACAAAGTAATGGTGAAGATGAATAAATACTGGTATTGATAAAAATCTTAAAATCCACAGCATACTTCTAGAAGAAGATACCTATCCTTACAAGTAAACAACTATTTTACTATCAGCAAGCATATGATACTTGTAGGTCATAAAAAATTAGTATATATAAAGAGAGTATACAATGCAACATTCGGAGTTTGTTTATGAACATATTGACAACAACAATAATAATAATCCAAATGAAAGAAAATAAAAGATGCATTTTTAGTATCAAGATATCCGCTATACCTGAGATTTAATAACTTCAATACCCTTGACGTAGTTTTCTTTTGAAGCAGGATTGTGTAATGGTCCTAACAGGGTACCTTTTTTTCTAAAGGATCACCAATCTTCACTTGCTTATAAACACCAATCAGTTGATCAAATACAGTTTGATAGATGCTCTCATGAAGAAGCTGCATCAAAAGAAAAAGAGATTATTCAAAACTAGTTTTGTAATGAGGCAAACCAGTATGGCCAATAAATGGATTATTTTCCAACCGTACAGAAAGTTGAATGTTAGCATCATTCATGACAATTATAGCATGATTTCCACTAAGTTCAAGTAAGCATTTTCCAAACTGCTCATTGACTATCTGTTGAACCATCTGCCTAACCTGTATGATAATACAGCGAATGATATTAAATGTGTACAATAGGATTAAAATATTTTGCACAGAAAGAGTCTAAAAATCTTAATACCAACAAAGAAAAATATGATTCTAAACGATTTAAGGGAATGATAACTAATCTATAATGGAGATAAAGACAAGCCGTTATAAAAACAACAAATAGGATCAACCTTCTGATCTTCATGGGAATAGTTTTCAAGTGATAATGCATGTTGATGACTCACACATTTGTTGAAGCCATTACATAAGGAATCACCAGACTTAAAAAAAAAACAATATGCCATTATGGCAATAATGGCACTAATTGAAGATCTGGCAGGAAGACATGGCAAAGTTAATTTTAGATTTTAAATCCTAACTAATTCTTTCTTTTTATTAATTATGTTTCTGTGGTTGATGACTCAATGTAACTTTGCAAAGATGCTAGAAATGAGTAAATTACTCTTCGTGGCTTGAGTAAAAGAATTAATATAACAAGATTATGGCTTGAGGATAACAAATGAGACTGCATGAACAAGTTGAAAGGGATTCAAAAATTCAATACCTTGGAACTTCCAGTAAATGAAACCAGAGGTATCCATCTGTCACAAGCTATTGCTTGACCCATTTCAGCCCCTCCACAGAAAGAAGTAAAAATTGCACCAGGTA
Source organism: Dioscorea cayenensis subsp. rotundata (assembly GCF_009730915.1). Classification (NCBI taxonomy): domain Eukaryota; kingdom Viridiplantae; phylum Streptophyta; class Magnoliopsida; order Dioscoreales; family Dioscoreaceae; genus Dioscorea; species Dioscorea cayenensis. The sequence continues at coordinate 12,837,922 of NC_052484.1, forward strand.
AATTGTTCTTCTCCAGAACACCAGCAATAATCTCAATCACTGCAATTGTGATTAAAGGAGTTGTTGGTGCACCATTCCTGCAATGCATAATATGAACAAATTCCATATGCATATTATCACATCATGGCTCACTAAAGAATATAAGCACAATGATAATTCTTTCTAGTTGTATAAATATGATCAAAATTAAGTATATATGATCTGTAAGTTCGTTTGTAGGCAAATACAGACATAGAAAACATTGGAATCAAAGATAAATACGATGGATTCTCGTCAAGATGGAAAGAAAGCCTAGAAATGGTTGAGCTCCCTAGAACCCAGAAACATCTAAAATATTACCATCAACACTTTATGTATGAAATTTTAAGTTTCATGAAGGATAATTATATTTCAATAAAAAAATGTAGATAAGGGCTAGTTATAAGAAATCTTACCAAATAGACATATGTATATATAAATTCAACTCAGAAATTAATAACACCATCAATTTCTCAGATCAACTTATTTCTACCAAAAAAGAAGAGGATTTGCTTACCAAACAACACAGTTTCCACAGACAAGTGCAATGTAGGCATTCCATCCTATAAGAACAGCATCTCTTAAACTGCAGCATTAGTGATCAGAAGAAAGTAGTGTTAACTTACCAAGAATAACACATGGAAAATTAAAAGCTGTTATAACTCCTACTATTCCCAGCAGATTCCAAACCTGAAGCACAAGACAAATATTACATAACAAAGGGGTACAATATTATTTACTCGTTTATAGCCAAAAAGGGATGGCAGACTTTGATATTCCAAAGCAAAAGGATTAACAAATTCCCACCTCCAACATCATATGATTTTGACCTGCACACACCACCAAAAATCATAAGATTATCTACTTGGACATTGAATATCTTTGTAAGAAGAAGAGGGAGGAGAAGAGAGAAGAGACCGAGGAGGGGGAGGTCCTTGTCATCAAGTTCCGGAGCAATGAGGCTGTCGATGATGGCAATAGCGTCGGGGAGTAGATTGGTCTTCACTTTGAGCTCAAGTAGTGATCGGAGGGCTTTGATGTCATCTGGATCAGAGGTGAGGTGGTCTTCGAGTGCGCGGACTTTCTCATCGTCGATGAGGGATTCCGGGAAGGTCTCGAACTGAGAGATGGGGACGGCTACGAGGGCTGGCTTGAGAGGTCGGCTAACGAGGGCAGCGAGGAGAAGAGCAGCTGCCGCAGCCGCGGAGGAGGTTTGGGGAGGTGGGCACGAGGAGAGGGCGGAAGAATTAGGGCGAGAGCGTGAGAGAGAGAGAGAGAAAAAGAGAGAGAGAGAAAGAGAGAAAAGAGTGGTTTAATTATTTTTTATTTTTTAAAACAAATTTTGTGTAGAAGGGTTTAATTAAACCGGCTCTAAAAACATGAAAAAGAAACCCTATTTTATTATAGAGGTGGTTTTTTTAAAACCCTCTATTTGATTGTCTCTAAAGCCTAAAAATGGTGTAGTGACATACGTATATAAAAAAAATTCTCGTTACTTGTCACCGCTGCGTTGCCTGCCGCCGTCGCCACCGCCATTGTTGTTGTTGCTGCTTGTCGTGTTCGTCGTTGAAGCTGCCATTGCTGCTTAAGTGGCTGAGATAATGCCGCCAAGCAAGCTTAATGCTTTCGTTCGGTGTCGCTGTCGCCACTTGACATTGTTATTGTTGTTGTTGCCTACTTGCCATCGCTATTAGTTGTTGTCGTCACTGCTGCTTTCGTCGCCGGAGAAATATCAAAACGGAGTCGTTGGCGAGGTTGAAGAGCTGCTGGAAAGATACATGCAAATCACCATTACTGTTGTTTCTTTCTCGCCATCGTTAAGAATATATTGAAGCTTCCCGTCACCATTACTTCTCGTCACTGTTGTTGCTCGCCGCTGCCACTGTCTCTATTGCCTGCTGCTCGCCGGTGCTGCTCATCGCTGCTGCTGCTGTTCGCCGCCGCCGCCGCCGCCATCACTGTCACCCAAAGGATCACCATCAACGAAGCCCTCACCAACGACGAGCTTCGCGCAATGCTGGCAAGGCTTTAACGGGAGGTGGACCATGTAATATCTGTTACTTTTAGCTGCTGACCAAGTTTGATTGGAAACCTTCGACCATATTTAACTAAGCATTGGATCCAACCTTGGTGCCCCACTTGTGGGCCGTGTTTCCATGATTTTTGGATCTAGTCGGGGTACAGCTTTGAGCTGAATTTTTGGTGTGTTTGTTTTTGAGCTAGCATTGGAAGGCTACTTCCTCTTCAAAAACTCCTTCTTTTTCATGTTCACCGACCAACCCTTGGATTTCTTGGACTGAGACCGTTGTGAGGAGGAGCCCCGATCGCATCATCTTGATTTCGATAGCTGCTAGAGAATCAGAGTTTACCGGATTTAATTCTTCACCGAGATTCAAGGTTTTCATTTTTTTTTTCTGTGGATCTCTTTAGCATGGTTAAACTTTGGTTGATTTAATGTTAACACTTTAACTCAGTTGGGTGTTTTTACTTGATTGTTAAGTTAATTTTGCATCTTTATTATACCTTGTGTTGAGGTGATTAGATGCTAATTATGTTTAGCTTGTAACTGGAATTTTTTTTATGTTACCTATGAGTTTACCTCTTGAGAATTCTGCATGTTGTATCCTTGCTGCATGATTCATAATCTGGTCAAAGTTTTGGTTTGGTATTTAATTGTTGTTACTTATATATATATATATATATATGTATGTATACATGCATGTCAGGTTTTAAAATATATATATATATATCTTTTGCGTTGAGAATTCACCCACTTCCTGACCATTTCATGCTAATGTTTGGTTTTTTTTAGTATTACTTTAAAATAGAGTTTTTATATTTATATGTTTGTGTATGCATGTTATATATATATATATATATATATTGAAACATGTGTTAATGATGATTATTAGTCTTGGAAATTTACATGTGATGGTGTTTATTACAAAGCTTTCCTGGAGTATTTTTATATGCTTAAATTTTTATTAGCTTAACACTTTAATTCTTCTGAAAACATTTAATTGCTAGTATGTATTGTGTATTCATTTTTTGACATGTAATTGTGCTAGATTTATATAGTTGGCAAGTGAGTTCAGCACGTTATGTATTTTATTTTGAAGAATAACACTTCCTTCTCAAATTGTTCATATTGGTTGTGATATTTGTTTATGCTTCTTTTAATGTGCATGGTTGTTCTGTTGTCATGCTAGCTTTGAAATCTTTTATTTGTTGAGTTAGATCAGGCTATAGTTGTGAGTTAGGCCCGGACCAAGATTTGTAACCTAAGTTAGATTATTCTGTTTGGGTAGATCCTGTACTGAGCCTTAGTTCACGGGACTTGGTGAACCCGACTCTGTAGCTCGGAGCCAGGTAGGCTCTCGCACCCGTATAATTTCCGTATTTCTGGTGGTTGTTATTTATTTAAATTATTGAATTATTTAATAATTTGATTTATTTATTTATTTACTTGTTATTTATTTTATTTATTCATTTATTCCTTTTTTGCATTATTTATTCGGTATTTACTCTGTCTATATTCTGTATTTCTGCGGTTTTTAGTACATCTTCATTCCTGGCTCGCCCAGCTAGAAGGAGTAAGTCCTAGCCATGTTCACATGTTTTCTGTAGTAGCGCTACCCCCCCTCCCCCGACTGTGGTCGAAGATCCGGCTATGGCTTGTTGATATTCTGTTCTGTTCTGTTCCGACTTCACAGTCGATGATCCAGCCTCGTGCTGTTGATTTCTGTTATTAGTCAGGGAGATGTACATGACTGTTTTCTGCGCATTTTTGTATTTCTGATTATTTCTGTATTCTGTGCATTTTTTAAATTCTGTCTGAATAATTTTAATTACTTTGTAATATCTGCATTATTTGTTATTTCTGCGATCCTACTAGGCCCTTGTGGCTCATGGACTCTGTGAATTCTGTTCTCGCATGAGAAGATCAAGTCTAGGAACGGGGGTGATTTGGAGTTGTATTTCCTGTTCTGATAGTATCTTTGTAGTGAACTTCTTTGTGAGAGTAAGACTTGTATCCGTCTGTATATTTTGGTCTGTAGACCGTTGTATGACTCTGTATTTCTGTAGGTCTGCTTAAGCTCTTTTATGTGTTGTTTTGATTCCTATCATCTTATTTATAGTCCTGTATTATTGTTCATATTCTGCTTGTTAGGGTTGACTTTGATCAGGTCAAGTCTGAGGCCTTGCACCCAGTGGGGCCTAGTCCTATTGGATGCGACCGATCTGTCAACGGGCCCGGCTTTGGGGCTGGAGCGTGACAAACCATGATACCTTTGGTCTCGTATGCTAGCGATGGTTCCATATCCAGAGCTCTAAGCGCCATGTTCCCCGTGCTCATGCTTGCCATGCCATGCTTCTTCGCAGAGCTGATCGATTCCCAGGATTCGTTGAGCTTGATCTCTCTCATTCTTCTCTCAATTTGAAGAAGAAGAAGAAGAAGAAGAATGTACCCATTCCTTCTGAGAAAAATGTGGTTGATGATGGTGAAATAAGGATAGAGCAGCATGAGCAACGAAAGGAGATTAGGGACGAAAGGGAAGAGAGGTTGTAGCGTGATAAGATCCATGAGGAGAGAAGACGTGAGAAGGAGAGAGAACGAAGGTTAAAGGTCAAAGATGCAGGCGGAGAAACCATGAAAGCAAGCGCAAGCTCTTCAATGCGAGATGATTATTGTTGGTTTCAAAATTTGCAACTCTACAGACCATATTTGTTATGCATTTTGATCCTTTGCTTCTTTGGATCAAATATATTCTTGCCAGATGTTTCTGTCGTCCAATGCTTGATAGAGAGAGCTGTAAGCAATGAATATTACTCCTGTATGAGTAATAAGAAGCATTTTTGAGTATCTGTTTTGCTGCAATTGTTCTAATAATCTAAGACTTAAGTTTACCAATGAAGTTTATTCATCTACATTGCAGTCTGTATAAATATATATTTCAGTTCTGAGAAAAGCACCTGCTCTTAATTTGGCGTTGATGTGATAAAAAAAAGGAATAAATAATAAAAAGGAGTGAAAATTAAATAAATAGAAGTGGGGAAGAGAACCAATAATAGAAGTACAAATGCTGGTTAGTCGCATGCCAAAGATAACCAGTGAAGCTCTCTCAAAGACACGAATTAATCTGCATGCATATTCACGAGATGAAATTTCAAACATGCTCATCTCTCACCAAATAGAGAGGGGCACGGGCCGGGCAACCGGGCCCAACCCGGCGCCCGGTACTCCTCACAAACTGGCGGGCCGGCCCGCCATTTTTTTAAATTTTACTATAAAATTAAAGTAAAAAATCTAATAATGTTATTGTTGAGATTCAAAACAATGACCACAAAAAACCTTATAAGTATCTAATCCACTACTCTATATTTCACTTATGATTTATTTTAAATAAATATATATATATATATAACAAAAATTACAAATTAAGATTTTTTTTAAATTTATCTTATAATAAAAATATAATTGTTAACCGATTAAAAATTTTGAGACAACTCAAAATAATTTTAAAATAACTTTAAAAAAAAAAAGAGGACGAGGGATTGTACTTAATTCATTTCTCTATCGAATTAAGTTGTTAAGATATCTTTATGAGTATATAATAATTAAAACTTATATAATTCTTACTTTAATTCATAGTTGCCACTTCCTAACTATTCATTGCTATTCAGGTATGTCTCCACCTTAGCTTAATTATCAAACTTTACAGATAATATTATGATGAACATATTGTTAGTGCAAAGCTTACTAACTTCAAAATTTACCTTTTTTTTATTAAGCTTAAGCAAATTTAGATTCATCCGTTAAAATTTATAATTTAATGTTTAGTTGTGACAATTAAGAACTTGCTATGTTAAATACGTTTTCATTTGTATTTAATGTTTACAATTATTAAATCACACAAAAATTCAATATTTACAATGTGATGGTTGCCTATTTATGAACTAGTTGTACCTATTTTTTTTTCATTTAATACTTGTGACAATTAAAACACCAAAAAAAAAAATTATAACTATTCATTTTTATTGCTTTCTCACCATTCAAAAATTCAAATGGGTTTAATTTACGTTCATGTTGATGTTATTAATGAATTGGAAGTTGACATTCAACTGAATTTATTTATATATATCTATTCCCAATATTTTACAAATGTTAGGGTAGCCCAAGTGGTTAAGTGTGTTTTTTAGCAAAAAGAAGGTCATGGGATTCAAACCCTTGGCATGCATAAATAAGCATGATCATGATTTTTTTAAAAGAATAATATAAAACTAAAAATAAAGTGCAACCCGCCGAGTTAGACTTGCCAACCCGGCGGGTTGATGAACCCGGCCCGCTACAGTGCGGGCCGGTTAAGGGTTTCCGGCCCGGTCCGCCGGTCCCTTGAACCGGTGGGCTTTGACAGGCCGGGCCAAAAATCGGCCCGTGCCCCCCTCTATCACCAAATATATATATGCAAATAAAATAATGAGAAAGCATGCTATATACTCACATGTATGACATAAAAATAAAATAAAAATAAAAAATAGAAGAAATGAGAAGCATGCATACGTGCATGACAATAATAATAATAATAATAAAAATAAATAAAAAAAAAATTAAAAATGAGAAGCATGCTCACGTGCATAAAAAAATATATATATCTAAAGGCGGGCCCACCATTCTTTTTAAAAAAAAAATATGGCAAATTGGTAATAAGTGCATAGTTCCAGGCATTTCAGAAGAGAATATATAAAAATATATATAAGTATATATGTATTGAGAAGCACTCTAATTTCAAGTACAAAAGAGCTGCATATTACTTAGATTCCATGCAAGTCTTGAGTAGGTTGTAATTTTCATATTTAAAATTTATGGAGTCTATTAGTTGTTACTGTGAATCCAATTGGAGCATTGAAAGCTTTAACATATATTTTAATATATTCTGACAGTCACTGGTTTTATTAAGCTTGGAAATTGGAACATGCCATCTTTTAGTATAAAAAAAAAAAAGAATATGGTGACCATTTAAGATGGCAAACCCAAAAAATATATAAAAGGACACATGGCAAGTGGAATAAAAAAAAAGAAAGCATTTCATTTGAAGTAAATGCTAAATGGGTGTTGTCTCTTTTGATTATGAGGGAATTTATGTGGAAGCAAAAGGTTTAAGGGAAATTAAAAAGGCATCTCACAATGATTTATTCTGGAAGATATCTGCTCTTTGATGTTCGCATGATGGAATAAAGAATAAAAATTAAATAAAGCATAAAATAAATGAATAAATAAATAATTAATAATAAATTTTGAAAACAAGGAAGGGGACGAATAATAAAAGTACGAATATTGGTTTTTTTTTTTTTTGAAAAGCTGAAGCCAAGCTATAACTTATGTTCACTTTTCCTCTCAATTAAATATTATATATAGGGGGTGGGGGTATATATAAAAATTTAAAAAAATTTTAAAAAAATTAATTTCTGAAAATTCAAAATTTGAATTTTAATAAATAAATAAATAAATAAAGCCAGCGGCTATGAATTTTTTCAACGGGCTCCCAACCCACAGGATCAATCCGGCGGGTTGGGAACTAGGTTGCAACCTGGTTCTAATATGGGTCAACCTGTAACCGGCCCATCTACAGTACATGCCGGTTACGGGTCAATGAACCGGCCCACTGAGTCAGTAACCCGACGGACCAGTTCCGGGCCGGGCACAGGCCGGGCCGGATTAGGTTGCCGGACGGCCCAAGCCCACCTCTAGTTACTATGAATCCAGATGGAACAATGAAAGCTTTAACATATATTTTAATATATTTATTGATAGTCACTGGTTTAATTAAGCTTGGAAACCAATTGGAACATGCCATCCTTTGTATTAAAAAAAAAAAAAGAATATGGTGGCCATTTAAGATGATAAACCCAAAATATATAAAAAAGGACACATGGCAAGTGGAATAAAAAAAAAAGAAAGCATTTCATCTGAAGTAAATGCTAAATGGGTTTTGTCTCTCTTGATTATGAGGGAATTTATGTGAAGTAAAAAAAAAAAAAGTTCAAGGGGAATTATAAAGGCATCTCACAATGATTTATTCTGGAAAATATCTGCTCTTTGATGTTGGCATGATGGAATAAAGAATGAAAATTAAATAAAATATAAAATATAAAATAAATGAATAAATAAATAATAATAATAAATTTTGAAAACAAGGAAGGGGACGATTAATAAAAGTACGAATATTGGTTATTTTTTTTGAAAAAGCTGAAGCCAAGCTATAACATATAATCACATTTCCTCTCAATTAAATATTATATATATAACAAGAATATTATTAGTTATAGTGGTAAAAAAAAATATAATAATTAAAAAAAAGAAGCATTTACCTGCATGCATGCAAGCATGCGCGTACCACTAGGTAATTAGCAGAGAAGGGGAAGAAAACAGAAAGCTTTGTACCACATACAGTTTTTAAGGAAAAGAAAGTGGCTTACGCCTAGGATTTTGACTCCCTGTGATGCAATATTTGTTTGATCTTGCTAGTGAACATTCTTATATACTCACTCCAAGCAACCACAAAATACTCGTTCTTAAGCAACAACAAGAACACTCATTTCAAGGCAGCGGGCAAAATTGGTTTCAAATATATATAAAATAAATCACAAAGCGATAATGAGATATATCTTATGGAGGTAATGAGAAAGATATTTTAAAATGACATACTGGTAATAAAGTACAGACAGTGATAAATTTCAAGGCAATAATGAGATATACATCTCAAAACAGCAACAAGGCAGGCAACGCAGTGACAAGACACATGCAACGGCAATGATATAAAAAATGTGTATATAAGTGATGCAATAAATATGTTTATATAATAAAATAATAAGATTTATAATTTATAAATCTTCTTGCCTTTTACTTGTACTTCTGCCCTTAATCGGAGGTTTCCAAGATACTGTATGAGGTAATTAATAATAGAGGCTTGCCTCTATTAGGAATGGGAGAATCCACGAAACAAATATGATATTTGTGTTTCGATATATCGTCTAGTGTTTTTTTCACAGACATGATACCAGACGCGTATTTTCAATCCCACACCATCTAATCAGGACAGAGATCAGGTTCTAAATAAATTGATAACCCTATATATCATGTTTGTTAACTCTTTTGTATGTTAACGTGATAATTCATAGAGGAGTTCGAGGTAGAATTGGTTTTACTAACACTTAAAAAAAAAAAATTCTAACATTTTAAAATTAATACATTATCCATAGAAAGAGGGACTACCACCCATGAACATTTATTTAAAATTAATATTTCTGATAGTTTGAGATCAAAGTTATTAATTAAATTTGTTATAATTAATTTCATTTAACTTTTTTAATTAATAATATATCTAGTCCATTTAATCTTTTTTTAAGACATTATTGATCTTATGCAATATTTTATTAATTTTAATTTAGAAAGCTTATTTTGGCTAAAAAGCAATTAGAGAACCCGCTAATATTATTCTATAAAAAATATATATTAAATTAGTTTGTGACCAATATAATCTAAGGACAATCAACATTTTATCTGTACGCATATCACATTTTTGTCAATTATGGTATTTAATTTTTAATTTTTTAATTAATTAATTATATTTTATATATTTTATATTTTAATTATATATATATTTGTTTTAAAAAAAAAATATTAAGCTATGGATAACTCCCTAAACTTGCCCAAATCAATCCATTGACATAAGGGCCACCCAGAATGCACTTTGTTGCCTAATTAACATTTTGGTGTCTTTTGGTTATTTAATGAAAAATAAGTGTGAGAAAAAGGATTCACAAAATCGAACCCTAGTATCATCATTCTTTGTCCATGATCTTGACATTACAACAGAGGCTTCTGATCTCCAATAAGAGTACCCAAATTCCACTATCTTTGGGTGGTAACATCTTACATCTTTATTAACTTAGAATACCCGTCATATATCATGAATATTATTTATTTGATCAATGGCTTTGTTGTTCATCAACGTTTATTGATTATTATTGCCTTATTGGACATCTAACATTTGTTAATGGGTCTATCTTCTTCATTAGTTTTGAAATTATTGTAAATTAATCAGCCCATTTTTCTTTTTAAAATGGATCTCTTATGGGTTGTAAAACTGGACCCTAGTATCATTCTTTGTCCATGATCTTATGGGTTGTTTTTCTCTAATATGATAATAACTGGTTTATTATTTGGCGAGATATGCCCAGGTTAGAATCGAGCCTTCCACTATTGCAAACTTTGTGTTGTTTGTTTCAAGATAGCATTTTTTTTTGGGCATACTCACTTCTACTCATTAAATTATTTAGTTATATAGTTATCTTCCATATTTTTTTGAAAAGGTGGATAAACCACATATATTAAAATAAAAGTAACAAAAGGTACAACAAACCTTCCACTAGTCGTGGAAACAAAAAGGCGAAGGAACAGAAATGGAGGAACAACGGGTCTCCTCCTAACCCAGAAAAAACACAAAAGCTACTCCTCACCACCGATCTGATCAACCTCAAGCATGGGGGTGCCATCCACCCCCCCAGAACGAGGTCCAACAAACTCTAAGTCGCTACCGATAGAGGATATAGGATCGAGAAGCTTTCGCTCTCACACCTTCAGGAGCTTCCTTCTGATTCGGGTCCTCCCCCCGGAACACAATTGGTCCTCTCACAATGATCACCCAGGGATCAATCAACTTTAAACTACGCCAAACGCTAGAGATAGGAACATCTAATTTTCCTCGTTTGGCTCCAGAGACCCTGGGCTCCAAGTAATCCCAACGACATTGATTGTTGGAGGTAGCTACTACCAGTTTTGCCCTACCGATTTCGAAAGACTTAGAAAAATCTATCAAAAGAGTAGCACATGGAAGCATTGGTCCATATAAAACATTTGACAAAAAGATCCGAGGGCATATTAGCGAAAGATGCCAATAGTTGGCCAACGAATGACCCACATCTTGGGCTTCAAAGAAGACCCAAATCACCATGGCCCATCGAATCACCCATATCCAAGATGCATGAAGCGTGTTGCCCTTTTTATCATAAAATGGGCCCACTAGATCAAATGAAACAATTAAACCAACACCAAGTTGAGTTAAACTAATTAAAGAAACATCCGAACCCTCATGCATGTTCAAGTCTTTATGCTCATTTAAAGTGTCAACACTTGTGAGAAGGTTATTCGTTCTCATGGTAAGATGTTTCTTCATTGTCGATTCCTGCACGTCAACTCTACCCAACGAATGAACGACACGCATGCACATGAAAGCATTTCTCCAATGCGTGACATGAGGTTTGATAAAAAACTCTGGCACCGTACAACCCACTGGAAAGCCAATAGTTTTTCCTTTTACTTGCAAATGTCCAATGGATAAACCAACGGTCCACTCCGAACTGGATGCCGACGAGCGGCTGTGGCCTTCGCCATGCTGGGAGGAGCCCTCCACCAGTATGGGAATGCCTCTACGAGGCGTGCAAGCACCATCATCACCATCCCATATGTTTCGACGGGAGCTACGCTCCACCGTTGATCGGCCCTCAGCCAAGGGACTAAGACCGACATGCACACCTACATGCTCACCACGGGCTTCCTCTTCCCGCATGAGAATCCTCACTAGCAAATTGGGTCCATCTGTTCGACGCACCGTCACCCAAACGAGAGATATAGCCTCATCACCGCCATGGGTGCAAGGCTCGCCCATCGCCGACAGCCCACTGGGGCAAGATGTTATCCCTCCAGTCACCCCCAAAGATGCATCAAGACGTTCTCCGCTAGATCTCCATGCCGGAGACTCACGAGAACTTCTACTACTAAGGCGAGAGCCAAGCTCCACCGCCCTCTTGGCTTTCAAACATGCTAACGTTGAGCAATTACCGCCGTCGTCTTCCACTGCTGGGATATCACTCGTTAGGTCACCTTTCTCCTCAACATGGGAGCAGTGCTCGACCACAATTGGTATCTTCTCTGTGCTTGTTCCTACTCGACCGCTGTCCACCACCGGTATCTTCTCTATGCTTGTTCCATTCTGGTCACCATCCACACACATCACCGTCGCTGAGCGACGACTTGATTCTCCTGGATGAGAGCTAGGCTCGACCACCCTCGAAAACTTCAGATTAGTCGTTGCCGGCGGGCAGAGCACAACCATCCTCGACATCGGTTGCTTCCTTTTTTCACTTGGTGCAATCTCATGCGTGGCTCTGCAAATCGCCGTCGGACAGAATACAAGCTCTTCTCGCCACATCGGCTGTGGAGGGGGAGCACCAGCATGAGGAAAATTGGCAGAGACCGACACATATTCTGGTTGTCCATTGGTAGTGAAAATAAGTCTTGTTGCAAGCGACGGCAAGGTTGGCAAACCATCCTGTTCATCCGCCATCCAAACGTCCTCCCCATCTTCATCCTCTCCTTCATCCTCAAAGCCAAACAACCTTAGCATATTCACCCCTCACTTGTCAGGAACTCGGAGATGGGAGTGACCTTTCATTTTGCAACAAGCTTATCTTCCATTTACAATTTGGCCATTATTAATCATTTTATCAGCAGGTTTTATTTTTCCATTTCACCCCTCTTCCAAGTTTTATTATATATATATAGTTTTGCTCTATTTACAATTTGACCCCCAAATTATGCATTTCATCTATTTACATGATAATTTTGCTATTTTGAATAACTTTGTATATAATTTTTGACAAGTTGTTAATGATTTAACATATAGCATTTTGATTATGTTAGTTATATTGCCTTGTTTTAGATATAATTGAATATTATATTCTCATGAACTTAGTCTTTATAAATGATAGGAAACTCCATCCAAAGGTGACATATGTCATCTGGTACCTAATGCCATTATCTCTAACATTATCATGATTTCATCAATCTAAATTTTTTTTTTTTAGGCATTAACACACATCCCATCCTTATTATAACCTCATGCATAAGTTGGTTTTTTTTTATAGTCAATAACCTAGGTTCTTTATGTTGTTCATCTTACATGTTTCATCTGACTACTAACTCCATATGAGATTACACTTGATTTTTGCATCAGATGTCCATAATTCATCAATGGTTGTCATGATAAAATGGTTCATAATAAGTCCAGCAGCAGGTATCAACCCATAGGCCAACTATCACTTTACTCACTCTGGTTAATGAAATCGAGGTTCCTCAAAGCAACTCAAAGAGATCAAACTTGTCATAACTCAAAAGCATCACGAACAAATTCTCAATATCCCAATCATTACCTTCAGCCAATATCTCCGTTACTTCTTCTTCAAGTTTCTTTTTAATGGGAACCTATTTTCTCATAAGCTTAAGGCTTTTTTGTTTTTTGTTTTTTTAAGTCAACACCAAGATCATCATTCAGCGCTTCTTCATTCCCATCAGCCAGAGCCAATGCCGTAGCATCACCTCCATCTTGACAATCAGAGATCTCATCAGCCATGATAACATCCAAGGCCAACTTTTGTTGTGGCTCTGTAAGCTCTTCTCTATCCATGACGTCTATGTGAAACAGTGCGATCACCGAGTCCGCAATTGACAGCCGGAAGGGCTCTTTAGACATCTTGGCAGCAAGTTGTAGGTTATCTCATGTATAATATTGTCAAAGATGGCACTAACCTTCTCATTGATTTTCAGATCCATCCTCGAATCTTATTTTTCAATGCAGATGACTCCTGAGGCTTTGGCTTCTTTCAGGTTTATCATAGTTTATCATCTTCTCACAATCGGAGAGCTTCGAATTTTCATGCTTTACTTGCTAAGCTTTCTGCAAAGAAGAGACCTAACGAGGACAACGACGAAGATAGTATCATCACTGATGAGAACTCGGAAAAGCATCTTCGGGGCCGAGACCGCTTCCATCTTCTTCTCCAATGATAACGCTGATGGAAGCCTCCCCTGGAGCTGGAAGACACTCATTGTTCTTCTTCCTCACAGTTTCGATCACACACAGAAGAATCGAAAGAGAGAAATATGCTCACAAAACAACTCATAATTCATTGAAGAAAAACATACATATACTCAATACTATAAAGGAACACGAAAACAAAGAAAAATAAAATGACAAAGATGCTGAAAAACAAGGCAATAAATGCCAGTCAAACACGCATTTTCAGTCCGGAATCACCGCTAGCTCAGCTGACGCACTGCAGCTGGACAGCCCCACGTGACACAATAACCTGCTAATACGTACTTAGTTAAAGATACATACATATATGTGATCCAGTCAGGATTACAACCAACAAACCTCTCCTTAATCCTGGCTGGAATCCAAGTCACGAACACCTAACAACTCCCGCATGAGAATGAACTTTGTGCTCAATAATGCCTTGGTCATGATGTCAGCCCTTTGTTCATTGGAATTTACATGCCTAACTTGGATTTGCCCATGTTCAACACATTCACGGATGAAATAAAATCGGGTATCAATATGTTTGCTTCGTGCGTGGTGAACAGGGTTTTTTATCAGGTCCATGGCCGATTGATTATCAACAAAAAGTGTTGTCTTCAGTGGATGAGACCCGATCATCTCCTTGAGAACGCCCATCAACCAAATAGCCTGACAAGTTGCAGCAGCTGCAGCCATAAGTTCTGCTTCACAAGTGGAAAGGGCGACAGTGCGTTGCTTCTGTGATGACCAAGATACAGGACAATTGTTGAAATAGAACACCATGCCCCCTGTACTCCTTCTATCATCTAAGTCGCCTGCTAGATCACTATCAGAATAACAACAAAGATGCACACCATGATCTCCTGCTGTGTATTTAAGACCAAAAGATATAGTACCTTTCAAGTACCTCAGTATGTGTTTCACTGCCATGTAATGCACCTTTGTAGGCCTCTCCATATATCTACTGACCATGCCAATAGCAAAAGAAAGATCTGGTCTTGTATGTAACAGATATCTTAGACACCCAATGATGCGACGATACTCTGTGGCATCAACAAGTTCACCATTAAGATCCTTGTGCAGTCGAAGTTTATGTTCCATTGGATGTTTGGCTGAATTACATTCCAATAGCCCAGTCATTTGTAATATTTTCTTTGCATACTGAGACTGCTTGAGAGTTGTTTCTCCACATCTTTGTTCTACTTCAATGCTAAGATAATGAGTTAGCTTGCCTAGGTCACTCATTTTGAACTTGCACATCATCTCCCTCTTGAATTGTTGGAGTTCATTGGTACACCTTCCAGTGATTATAAGATCATCCACGTATACTCCTATGATGATCTCAGCCTCATCCTTTCCTCGAATATAGAGTGCATACTCTTGTGAGCACCTTCTGAATTTAAGATCCTTTAAGCTCTCATCTAAGTGTGCATTCCAAGCCCGGGGAGCTTGACGCAGCCTATACAGAGCTTTAGACAGTCGATAGACCATATGCTCTTTTCCTTTCATAATAAAACCCTCCGGTGGAGCCACATAAACCTCTTCAGCAATGCTCCCATTCAGAAACGCGGACTTCACATCCATATGATGAACTTCCCACTTGCGATTCACAGCCACTGCGAGTATTAATCTCACTGTATCTAGACGAGCAACAGGAGCAAACACTTCTTCAAAGTCGATCCCCTGGCGCTGTGCGTACCCCTTTGCAACCAGTCTTGCCTTGTGTTTAATCACATTCCCCTTTGAATCCCTCTTCAATTTGTACACCCACTTCAACCCAATGGCTTTATGCTGGGATGGCAAAACAGTAAGAAACCATGTTCTATTCTCTTCTATAGATTTCAATTCTTCTAACATTGCTTTCATCCAGTCACCACTCTCTGCAGCTTCCTGAAAAGTACTAGGCTCATCAGCATCCACCATTAAGAGTTCATCAAATGGTTGCAACTCTTCAGTTTCATCATATAGATCAGTCAAAGTACGGTAGCGGTGAGCAACTTCCCAGTTTGTTGGTGACAATTCAGTTGATGAAGACTCAGTTGAATTAAATGAAAGTGGTGTGTGTTGTGATATGGGACTATTTCTTATGTCTTCCCTTGAGCCAGTTGCAACATCATTGCCTTCACTTCTAGTACTTGTTGTGCTTTCCTCCAGGTTAGTCGGTGTTGGCATGACATCATTTGAGGATTCTCCGAGTGTAGTAATGACAGTAAAAGCTGGTGGGGCATGTGCACCTCCTTCACGATCATTACTCCACTTCCACCCTACATTTTCCTGAAAAATGACATCACGACTTACAATAAGCTTACCATGAATTGGATCAAACAGCCGATACCCTTTGCATCCTTCTTCTGAGCCGAGATACACCAGTGTTCTGCTCCGGTCGTCAAGCTTTTGTATATGAGGTTCAGTCACTTTTGCATGCGCAATACACCCGAATACTCGGAGATGAGAAAGTTGTGGCTTCCTTCCAGTCCAGCACTCGAATGGGGTACAATCCTTAAGAGACTTGGTTGGCACCGATTGAGTATATATACAGCATGCCTTACAGCTTCTCCCCACAATTCACCAGGCACTTTCATGCTCTTCAACATTGATCGTGCCATCTCCATCACTGTCCGATTCCGTCGTTCAACAATACCGTTCTGCTGTGGTGTGTAAGGGACAGTCAGTTGTCTTTCAATTCCTTTCAATTCCCCGCTCTTCGCACAAATTTACAAGTTCTTTTGAAAGGAATTCACCTCCACGGTCAGATCTGATCGTCTTAACCCGATGCCCAGATGAGTTCTCCACCCAATTGATAAATTTTCTAAGCTCCAAAAATGTTTGACTCTTTGCTTTCATAATATAAACCCACATCATCCGGCTATGATCATCAACAATTAACATGAAATAACTGTTACCAGCAAGTGTACTGGGTGACACGGGTCCGCATAAGTCTACATGCAACAGCATCAGTGGCACTTCAGCTCTGTAGTGCGTTTATCGAGGAAAAGGAAGCCTCGTCTGTTTGGCAGCCAGACAATTTTCACAAACTTCATTTGGATATTCAATGTTTGGTAAGCCTAACACAAGGTCCTTTTCACACAACAATCTCAAGATATGGAAGCTTGTGTGACCAAGCCTCGCATGCCAGATCCAAGCTGGATTCTCCAAGTTCATCATCAGACATGCAGGCTCACCCCTTTCGAGTTTAATTTTATATAGCCTGTTCAGTGCGCGCTCAACAGACATTAGTAACACCCCATTTTCATCATGTACCTTCAGTATATTACCCACCATTTTTACTTCAACTCCGTCTTCAGTTAACTGACCAAGACTAATGATATTGCTGCTCAGTCGTGGAATGTAATACACCTCTGGTAAGACACGATGATCACCATTCTTGCACTTAAATATAACCGAACCTCTTCCCGCGATCCCCACTGTAGAACTATCTCCAAATCGCACAGATCCGGTAATATTCTCATTCAATTCTTGAAATAAGGCCCGATTCCCAGTCATGTGGTTACTGGCACCATTGTCCAGATACCACATGTCCGAATGATCATCATGATCTTCAGCTACAAATAGACTTGGAGTTATCCTTTCTTCATTCAGTAGAACAACACCTTGCACCATCTGGTCATCGAACTCCTCTTTCAAAGTCTGAGTTAAGAGTAAGGCTGGTTCTTCATCTGAAGTTTGGGTGAGATTAGTCTCTTCATCCCGGCGTTGACTCCAGCATTCTGACGCATAGTGACCTAACTTGTCACAATTAAAGCATTTGATGTGGCTTTTATCTCTTCCACTGATGTTACCTCTCCCTGTATTTGGTCTGGATGAGCTTCCCCCTCCTCGAGTTCCTCTACCACGTCCAGGATATCTGCCTCGACCTCTCCCATCTACACTTCCAGTGTTTTGCTTGGATTGCCCTCCACTCTCCTTCTTCGTACGTGCAACCCATTCCTCATGAGTGAGGAGAAGTCGCTCAGGTTGCTTCCCATCTCGCTTTACACGCTCCTCAAAAGCTTTGAGTCGCCCGACTGCTTCTTCAAATGGCATCACATCAATGTCCAGTACCTGTTCAAGAGAGGCAAGCACTGGCAGATAGTTACTTGGCATAGAATTGAATAATTTCTTAACAAGTTCAGCACTGTCAAGTGGAGCACCAAGCTCTCTGAACTTGTTAGACAGAGCTGACATCTTTCCTGCAAACACATCAACGGTGTCAGTTTCCAACATCTTTAGATTTTCAAGTTCACTCTTGAGTGTGAGAACCTTGGCCTTCTTAACCCTATCAACACCAACAAATATTGTTTTTAAACAATCCCACACTTCCTTTGCGGACTTCTTTTCAGCAACTTGAAGCAACACATCCTCAGGAACTGATTGAAAAATGCATGCAATGGCTGCCTTGTCTTTCTTCACATCCACCGCCACTCCGGCAGCTGGTTCCACCACTTCCCACACACCTTGGGCATCCATATTAGCCCGCATCTTGATTGCCCATGTTGTATAGTTTGTGGGGGTTAGCATAGGATACTGAAGGGGAATAACACTGTCTCTCGTCGCCTGCTGCGTTGAGATGGCCATGTCCTCTAGCCGGAGGTACTTAGGCATACAAACACCACCCAATCTCTGATACCAAGTGATGGAAGCCTCCCCTGGAGCTGGAAGACACTCACTGTTCTTCTTCCTCACAGTTTCGATCACACACAGAAGAATCGAAAGAGAGAAATATGCTCACAAAACAACTCATAATTCATTGAAGAAAAACATACATATACTCAATACTATAAAGGAACACGAAAACAAAGAAAAATAAAATGACAAAGATGCTGAAAAACAAGGCAATAAATGCCAGTCAAACACGCATTTTCAGTCCGGAATCACCGCTAGCTCAGCTGACGCACTGCAGCTGGACAGCCCCACGTGACACAATAACCTGCTAATACGTACTTAGTTAAAAATACATACATATATGTGATCCAGTCAGGATTACAAGCAACAAACGCCACCTGTCTTAATTTCGAAAATCATGTAGGCCTTGTTGGAGAAGATTGCGAGAACGGAGTAGAGCTTCGTCTTGTACTATGAAGCACGGTTCAAAAAGGTTGGAGAATGATTAGCGATCCCACTGGATTCTCTCCTTGTCTTCTATCTCCGAGTGCATCCTCTTCATCTCTAGATAACGATCTCTAGGACTTCCGATGAAGAATCCAGTAATAGGTTGTTTAAGAACATCGAGATAATTCCAGTGGTTCACCGACATCACCTTCTTTGTTCTCTCTCTGTGGCAGCTATCATTGTCATATTTCTTCAGGCACCTTTGGGGACTGTTATCATCTTCTTCATCATTCTTTTCTTTCTCTCTGGCGGCGGCAAAAATAGTTCAATCCTTCTGCAACCTCCGAGGACTAATATCATCTTCTTCACCAGTCCATCTACCTCTTCGGTGATGACGGCGTCACCAACTTCAATATTTTCTCCAGCGACAAAGAAGAGGAAAGAAACAGCAACAAAGAAGAGGAAAGAAACAACAACAAGCGGTGGACAACGATGGCGGCACGCAACAGTTGGAGCAACAGCAGCAAGTAGCTTCAATATTTGCTCAACAACAGCAGCATTGGCATGCAATGGTGGTAGAAACCTCGGCAGGCAACGTTAGCAGACGATGACAGGCAGCACAACGACTTTCTTTTCTCTGTACATATGTTTGTATATATATATATATGAATATATAGGTTTGGAGAAAAATGAGAACCTTCTTCTTCTTTTTGGTCTTTCTCCTTCACTCTTCCTTCTTCCTCCAAATTCTCTCTGATTCTTTTTTTCTCCTCTAGTTCCCCCTTTCCTTTGTTCGTTCCTCAGTTCTTTTAAAAGCCTCTGAACGATTGTACCAATGGTGGACGGTTGCATGGATGGTGGGTGGTTGCATAGGCGGTGAGGAAATCGTGAAGGAGCACGATGCAGCATGACTAAATTTTTTTTTAATTATTTTTAATTATTTTTTTTATTTTATTATTATTATTATTATTTATTTGTTTATTTTAATTAACTAATCAATTACTTGTTTTTTTAATATTATTTTTTTATAATTATATATATATATATATATATATATATATATATATATATATATATATTTATTTATTTATATATTATCTATATATTATATATAATATTTTATTTTATTTTTTTATTTGCTACCAATTATCTTATTATATCTAAAATTATATATATATATATATATATATATGTATGTTTTATATTTTAACTAAATAAATTTATTTTTATTCATTTTATTTTATATATATAAGATTTTATTTTATTATTATTATTTTTATTTGATTTGATTTGAATTTTTTTATTGTTATTCTTTTATTATTTTTTATCTGATGATTAACATATATTTTTATTTGATTTGATTTGATTTATTTATTTATTATTATTATTATATTTTAATTTAATTCGATTTGATTTATTATTATTATTATTATATTATATTTTTTAATTTTATCTTATTTCGTGATTTATATTCATGGATAATTTTGAGATTTTAAAAATTTAGATCGTCTCGAGATCTGCGCTCTCGGTTGATCCTGAGATTTAGATCACATTGATCTATGCTCTCGGTTGATCTTGAGATTTATATATTCGGAATCGTGTGCTCTTTGCTGATCCGGAGATTTGAATATTTTAGATCGGTGCTCTCAGCTGGTCTTGAGATTTGTGTATTTTGAATATTTTTGATCGCCTCGAGATCGGCCTCGAGATCGGTGCTCTCGGGTGGTCTTGAAATTTGTGTATTTTAAATATTTTGGATATTTTGGATCGCCTCGAGATCAGTGCTCTCGGCTGATCCTGAGATTTGTGTATGTTAGACCGTCTCGAGATCGGTGCTCTCGGCTGGTCTTGAAATTTGTGTATTTTGAATATTTTGGATCACCTCGAGATCGGTGCTCTCGGCTGATCCTGAGATTTGTGTAGTTTGGATATTTTGGATCGTCTCGAGATCGGTGCTCTCAGCCGATCCAGAGATATTTGTGTATTTTAGACCGCTTTGAGATCGGTGCTCTCGGCTGGTCTGAGATTTGAATATATATATATATAT
Source organism: Dioscorea cayenensis subsp. rotundata (assembly GCF_009730915.1). NCBI lineage: Eukaryota > Viridiplantae > Streptophyta > Magnoliopsida > Dioscoreales > Dioscoreaceae > Dioscorea > Dioscorea cayenensis. The sequence continues at coordinate 12,858,955 of NC_052484.1, forward strand.
ATTAGATCAACTCGAGATCGATGCTCTCAGTTTATCAAGGGATTTGAATATTTTTTTTTTTTTTAAATTAAGACATGTATTATATATATAAACACCACTGAATTGATGGCTACCAATCATTTAAACGAAATGCATGCACTTAAGTTCTATAAAGATCATATGCATAATAGATAGTACTTGGTTATTTTCTGTAAACTTTTATTTGATATACTATATTAGATTGAACACATCTTTATTGAAACTCTTGAGTGTTTATTTGTTTTCTCGTCAAATGTATATATTAAATTTGAGAATGACAATTATTAAGTATGCATATTTATTTATTCATTGGGACGAAATTAGCATTTGGCTTATTCCTTATGTTGAAATACCATAGGGATTGCATCTAATAAATGGAAGGTAATACTCGATTAGTATTTATGACTTACCACTATAATTCTTGTAATTGATTTATTTAATGCAAGCATAAGGATTTTATGGATTAATGTGTGTGGTTATTAAGTCACTTATGATTAATGTTTGGCTAAGTGAGAGAATGTTAGTTTAAATCTAATTTGGATTTTAAATTACCTTTATGATAATTTAAAATTAAACAAATTTAAATAACCATAGTGGTCATAATATTATCATTTGAGTCCTATATTTGTCCCAATATGTATTTTAAACAATGATCTACTTTAAAATTTATAGTGGAGTTAAAATTTTGATGGAAATAATTATATATAGAGTAGGACCATGTCCCCATTTAAGGTTCTCATAAATACTCAACTCCATAGAAAGAGATTGGGATAAATTTGAAGAGTCCTTGGTTTCTTGAAGCACAACCTTCTATAAGTGTAAATCTTAGGCCCCGTTTGGATCACGGAATGGGAATGGGAATGGGAGTGGGAATAGGAATTGGAATGGTAATGGTAATAGTAATGGTAATGGTAATGAAAAAGTTGTTTGGTTGGAAGGAATAAATATTGGGAATAGAGAAAGTCGTATAAAGAATTGAATGTAAAATTACTTTAATGCCCTCAACCAAAACAATAATAATATTTTATATATAAATTGACTACATATAAATAAATATTTATATCTTATAATTGTGCTAATTAATTATTTAGAAAAAATAATTTATTTTTATCATTATCCACTTTAATTATTATAATTAATTATTTTACATAATTATTATTGTTTAAATTATTTTATAATGTTATCTATGAATATTTAAAATTATTATTTCATTTTAACCACGTTTATTTTCACAACTATTGCTCATATGAAATTATTAATATAATTAAATATTTTATATGTAATAGATAGGATGGATATCACTCCCATAGCTCCTAAATGGGACTTTGGCTTTGGCATGAGAAAACCTTGACAATTGTACATATATTCTTATATATCAGTACATCTGTGAATGGAGAAAAATAAACACATTAATTATGTAACAATAACCAATACCCACAATAGCAACTTACCATAGTACAAAATATCATAATACAACTTCATGACCTAGTAGTCATAAAACAATACATCACTAATACCATAGTACTAACGAAGTCCATAATCAGAAGTCCACATAAGCCAAGTACTAACTAAGTCCATAATCAAAAGACCACAACCACACAATCACCAAACCTAAAACATGTATACAAATGTGGCTTACATGTTAGGTGGGTGAAATGACATTCTCGCTAAAATCAAACGACAAAAACGAAGCTTCTTGTCATTTGGCAAGTCCCAAAACATGTCGAGTTCATTTTCATCTTTTCGCAAAAATTGTATTACAACTAGTGCATCATCCTCCGATAAACCATCAATGTTTAAGACGACTTCATTTAGCAATCTTTTCCTTTCCTCAAACTCTTTCTTCTTTTTCATCGACCCTCTTTGCGGGGACGCTCCATGAGAGCAACAGTCTCAGTGTTCCGAACCGCGCAATCTGCTATCGCCTTAAGTCCTGACCCAACTACCTCCACGAATTGCGCTATTTTTTCAGAAATTACCTCGAGCGATGTGTCATTGGCAAGACCCTTTTTTTTTCGGCGTTTAGATGTTGAGGACGATTATTTTTCTCAAGTCATGGGTGATGAGGGATCAATAGGTTCTTGCATGAATGCAAAAAAATCATCGCTTGAAGTTGAGATGGGCTCGTATTCTCCTCAAAACTAGTGTTTTCATGCATATACTGAGTTGCATCATCTCCCAAATCACCTCTTGCATTACCATGAGCTCGATCTTTTGTGAAGACCGGAGCAAGTTCATTGAAAAAGGGAAAAGATTTCCCATAAAGGCCGGCAGCTTCTTTGTGATTCTACATGATAATAATTAAGAAAGTTAACATCAAAAGCAACAAATAAAGACCTTTAGTTAATATGAAATTTAATTATAATTACCTTGACATACTCGTCATATGAGCTTTTCTCACACTCAATTGTGCTATTTTCATGGTTCCAAACAAAGCCACTTATGCATAGAAGATCGGCAATAGCTGTAGTCTGTCTCCTTAACAATTTCACTCAAGACTCAATGTTTGGCATGGCCTTCAGTGTAGTTCGTGGAATCTTTGCCTTAATCATTCTCTCCAACTGAAATAAGTACCCATTCCGAAATCCATTCTCACTCCGCCACATAGCATCTATGGATAACTCAACTAAGGCTTCAATTAGGGCCTTATCTTCCTCAATAGTCCAATAATGTTTGTTTTGTCCCCTTCCCCTATGTTGAGATTCTCCAGTATCCATTCTTGAAAAACCTGAAAATAATAAGTCAGGAAATACCCACCGTATACATATGGGATATAACTAAGTCAGGAAATCTTATATTGACATCTTACATACAACAAATGAGAAATGCTAGTTTATAGTAGTGTACAAGCCACATATATATTAGTTGTCAACAGTTGGCTAAAAATTGACTAGTCGGAAAGGAAAAAAAGGCAACATGTAATCATTTTATTTTTTCTGATCAACAAGAGAAGTTACTTTTACTCTACATCCAAGATAAAAAAAAAAAAATTAACAAGTACAAAATCCCAACACCTCAGAGTTGAAGACTTCTTTGTGAGTTGTAAAATGAGATAAATAATTGATGTGCATAAACAAGAGACAAGCCCATTGATTCTAGTCAACAACCACATACAAAATATCAACCATGGGATATTATAATTACTGAATCATCAAGCGCACCAATTTTTAATATATTGAAACCATAAAGATAAGGACTTCAGCAATGATGTGCAGATTGGTAGTAAGTATGTTCAATTGCATTAAAAAAAGGTCCATCTTTCCACCATTACTCAACCGACACAAGCAAAGGGATACCTTTTCATTTTCCTCTGTAGATTAGGGTTTCAGTATTGCGAAGTGATGCTTTATCTCCACAATAATGATGGTTTTTGTCTTCTAATCACTATGACATATAAGATAAGTATCTGGAATCTGCAAGCCAGATTACAATGCATCATCAGTACATAAAAATAAAGTACAGAAATAGGTCCTAAAAATTTAAACACATTATACCGTTTCACTTACTAGCCATTTAAGTTATATGCACAAATCTTCTTTTAGCTCATGCTCAAAGCATAAATTACTAAATCCAACAAAAAAAAATGGCAGGCCATCAAGAAAAATGGCATGTTCCAAATTTAAAAAAAAATAATGAATTTAACCAACAACAAAAAGGTTTCACCAACATTTATAAAGGAAAAAAAATACAACATCAAAAAGGTTTCACCAACATCTATAAAGAAAAAAAAATACAAGGAAAAAAATACAACATCAAAAAGGTTTCAAATTTACACGTGAAATGCAAATAATAAATTTCAAATTTATACCTCCTTTGAATTTACTTTGATATTTACACTAGGGAACAAAACCCAATACCCATTGTTCATGTCATCTTCTCCTCATCAGGAAAAACTGAAGAGGATATTAAAACATAATCATCTTAAAATTTTAACTAAACATGACTATGATATCCAAATTAGCTAGATACACAAGATTTGATCACAATTAAGGGCATTGATCTAAAAAAAGACTTCGATTTGAAAAATTTAATTTATACAATGCTTAAGCTTCAAGGCCCTGAGAATATGTGACTTTTAAGAAGAAAATTCAGTCAAGTTAACATTAACTCAATCACAGAAGATAACATTCAGACAAGTTAACCTTTGCTTTCTTCTTCAATACATACGAGACAAATTATCGAGTACAAACACCACAAACACGACATAGAAAAAGTCGTGAATTACACATACATAGATAATAATTATCGAAAATCAATTACTAGAAAGATCACCACATCACAAGTTTAGTTTTGAGTACATATATATTAAATATCAAAATCAAGTTGATCGCCATGTATTAAACATGTCCACTGCCATGTCATTCCTAAATTGGGTCCATTCATCTGTTGGATCAACAGCTGTGATGTTGTCAACATCATCTTCTGTGTTTTCCCCTAACATTAAATTGTCAATTTCAGATTCCGCAGGGTCTTCTTCCATCTCTTTCCGAATGAAGTTGTGTAATAAGCAACATGCATTAATTATGCGCCTTTGAGTTGCTATATTGTAGAAGCTTGGACTCGCAAGGATTTTCCATCGAATTTTTAGAAGACCAAAAGTTCTCTCTATTACATTTCTCGCACTAGCATGTTTCATATTAAAAAACTCTTGAGCCGTGAGAGGTTGACGTCCATCTGCCCAAGAACTCAAATGATAACGTTGCCCTCGAAAAGGTGCAAGAAATCCAGGGCAATTTGCATAGCCAGAATCAACCAAATAGTAAAAACCTAACATACAATTGAGTACATGTCATTAGCTAATGGTTTAAGGAACCATTTGGTTATTAATAATAAATTAGAAAAGTAATGAGAGTAAATTTTATTTACCATTTGGAACCTTCAATCCATTAGGTTTTGTAACCACATCTCTAAGAACTCGACCATCATGCGCCGAGCCCTCCCAACCAGATAAGACATATATGAATTGCATATCTTGGCTACAAACAGCGAGTACATTAGTGGTGATTTCTGATTTTCTTGTTCTATATCTTGGTCGATCAGCTTTAGGCACATTTACTTTGATATGTGTTCCATCTAGTGCTCCAAGGCAATTCTACGTTGGGAACAAAAAGGTTATTACTTACTAACCATTGCTATGATTATTTCATTAAAAACATGTGGGTTTGAATTATTACCTTGAACCATTTCCACCGAAAATCAATTGAATCCTCGAGGACAGGTTCTGGTTTCTTTAATAACACTTTATGACAAAGAGTGATAGCCTTTAAAATGGCATGGAAATGCCGACTAACTGTTTTGGCAGATCGGACGAAATCAAACTTAATTACCCTATTCTTGACATGGTGTGCCACAATATTCAAAAATATTGCGATCATCTCCTCAACCAAAACATTTCTTGTACCACGCAAACCACCAGTAATAGTTAGCAATTGGCATAAACTATGGAAACATTGGCGATCCATGCGTAGTTTATCAATACACTGAATATCGCTTTCGTATACCAGTCGACGAAAGTATTCATATTGTTTGCGGCGCCTAATAGATGTCGTCTCAATCTCGTGTTGGACCATACTATTTTGTATAGTGGTCTGCTTTATTGCATATGCGGCAATCATGACATTCAGTAGGAAAATATAACATATGGACATAAAATAATATAGTCTGAGTTCTTCCATATTGTCCATATTGTCCATATGAGTCCTTCTATATTGTCCAAATAAAAAAAAAATACATAATAAGATTATGAGAAATGTACAAAGACATGAAGCACATTCACTAGTACTTATGATTTTATTAGTTAAAGTAATTAATATCTTCATTGATAAGCTTGAGTATCCATCAAGTATTTTTGTCACATATTATATTTTTTTCTTAGATGAACAACCAAGAACAAAAATCTCAACAAACATACATATCTTTTTCTAGCAATCTACAAAAAGATACAAACATGAATAATGTGAATAAAATGAAAATAATACAAAATCAGCACAAAAAAACATGAAACACACGCAATAGTGAGTATCCTATCTTAACCATAGAGATGCGGAAAAATTGTCAATTAATGAATTTATCATTTAAAGTAATTAATACTTTCATTGATAAACTTAAGTATCCATCTAGTATTTTGTTATATATTATATTTGTCTTAGATGAGCAACCAAGAACAAAATCTCAACAAATTAACATACATATCTTTTCTAGCAATCTACAAAAAGATACAAACATGAATAATGTGAATAACATATTACAAAAATCAGCACAAAAAGATGAATCACACTTAATGGTGAGTATCCTATCTTGACCATAGAGATGAAGGAAAAAAATTGTCAACTAATGATTTTTAGTAGTTAAAGAAATTAATATTTTTCATTGATAAACTTAACTATCCATGAAGTATTTTGTTATATATTATATTTTTCTTAGATGAACAACCAAGAACAAAATCTCAACAAACATACATATCTTTTCTAGCAATCTACAAAAGATACAAACATGAATAATGTGAATAAAATGAAAAAAAAATAATACAAAATCAGCACAAAAACATGAAACACACGCAATAGTGAGTATCCTATCTTAACCATAGAGATGCGGAAAAAAATTGTCAATTAATGAATTTATCATTTAAAGTAATTAATACTTTCATTGATAAACTTAAGTATCCATCTAGTATTTTGTTATATATTATATTTGTCTTAGATGAGCAACCAAGAACAAAATCTCAACAAATTAACATACATATCTTTTCTAGCAATCTACAAAAGATACAAACATGAATAATGTGAATAACATAAAAAAAAAAATTACAAAATCAGCACAAAAAGATGAATCACACTTAATGGTGAGTATCCTATCTTGACCATAGAGATGAAGGAAAAATTGTCAACTAATGATTTTTAGTAGTTAAAAGAAATTAATATTTCATTGATAAACTTAACTATCCATGAAGTATTTTGTTATATATTATATTTTTCTTAGATGAACAACCAAGAACAAAATCTCAACAAACATACATATCTTTTTCTAGCAATCTAGAAACGTTACAAACATGAATAATATAGTAACATGAAAAAATTAAAAATAATACAAAATCAGCACAAAAACAGAAAAAGGGAAAAAAAAGAGAAACTATGAGACGATGAGATTAAAATGGATAAAGAGCACATACCTAAACTTTTTCAACTAGCTTCTTCTCCGGTGCCGTTCGTTAGGTTCTCTTCTAAAAATCAAGAAAATGAATATTAAAAAAAAACAGGGAGACAAAGGAAACAAAAATCAAAGAACAATAACTCAATAAGAAGCTCTACAAATCACAGACTAAGCAACTAGATAAAAATTCATTATAGTTGGTATACATATGCATTAATAAGAAGCTTGCTTTTAAACAAAAAAACATTAATTAAAATAGAAATTGTTAGTAGTGGAGAAGAAGAAGAAAGATGAGATTTTTGGGAAAGAAAAGATGGAAATCAATAATTAGGCATGAGATGAGAGATCATACCTTCATTCTTAGCGACCGGTAGGCAAATGCAAATGGTGGTGAAGCTGAGATCCAAGCTCAGCAAGGGTGGCAAAGAGAAACCATAAAGGCTGCGATTTCCGGTGGAAGAGCTGCCATTGAAACGGTTGGAGAGAAGAGAAGGGATGGGCCCTTAGAGACAATTGTTGGAGACGTTGAAGTGGGGAGAGGGCCGACAAGGAGATCGAGAGTTAGTCGAGGATGGGGCCTGTGAGGAGGTCGGAGGGGAGGTGATGACGTTCAAGTAGCCGCAACGGTCGACTTGAGGAGGCTAGGGATGAAGCCGGAGAGGAGAATGGATGATAAAAAGAAAGGGCAAAATTGAGAAACTCAACCTGAAGCTTGGCATTACCCCCATTTTGCAAAGTAATGTCAAAGGCCTCAACAAGGACATCACATGCCATGGATTTGGGAATCTGTCAACAGTAAAATCTACCCAAACATGGGTTTAAATTAGTGGGGGTAATGAAGCCCATACCTAGGGCTTCATTGCCCTCATCCAAACGGGCTGTTAGTCTTTTCATTGGAAGGTTTAATTCGCTATGGCTGGAGATAAAGTTATCAAGCTTCCGATATTAATTATTTAATTAATAGAACATTAGATATAGTATTCTGGTTTTTATGATATGACATATATATACACTTGAATGTCATATTCCATACTCAATTATTTCTAATATCTTCACTTTGTTGACATTCCTTTAAAAATATAAATCCATATTGAAATAAGAGGGATTCAAGTGGTAAGAATTTAGAGCCAACGGACAAAGATTAGAGATATTGTCAAGGAAATGAGTTGTATATTAAATGAGAAGTTAATAGTTAAAACAACTACTTGATTTTAACAGTTATTTCATAAAGCATTTATTCTACAATAGACATAATCAATGAATATTATTATTATAAATGTATTTTAATGTGATTAGTCAAACACTATTTTTCACAAAAATTTCAATAAAAAAATATTTATTAAAATATTTTTATAATAAATTATTTTGCTTAATATAATCCAACTTAATTTATGGCGTTGTCTATTTTAATCAAATTCGAATCATCTTCTTATTTACACAAATGACGTTGCCGTAGTCCATATTTTCATTAATTTATGTAATTTTATTAGATTATATTGGCTTATGAAAGAATAAAAACTGCATTATGAAATTTCCATCATTAAAAGGAAATTTATGGGCAATTAGTGTTTCCTCATATTTATATAATTTTTTACTGTACCAGAAAAATTTCAATAATTATAATTTTAATTCAATTTAAGTAAAATTTGCACATGTCCTTTCTTAAATTATTTCATATACATAATTTTTTTTATATTTTCCAAAGGGCCATAAGCTCAGCCATTAACCTAAATAATTGAGTTGAAAACCAAAAAAACGAAGTGTTTTGGTCCTTTCATCGCCAAGTTGGGGAGATTTCTAGGTTTTGTACAATAATAGTTGTTGTTATTATTATTATTATTATTATTATTATTGTTATTATTATTATTATTATTATTGGTAAAATAAAATATGGAGTAAAGGGATATAAGAGGGAGCCTGATTTATTAATTTGGCTTTAATTATTTGATTTAAGTGGTCAATAAAGCATTGACATTGTAAAAATGGACATGAATCCGCATGCTCTTGGTAATGATTAATAACCTTTATTTTTAGTCAATGACGAATTAATTCTCCACTTTAAATAAAGCCAAATCCTAAGCAGTGGTGTAGCCAATATATAAAGATAATGTGCAAAGCTTCAATTAAGGTTATATCTTTTTTTTTTTAAAAGAAAATTTAGTTTATTTTTTTTTAATTTTTTTTAATAAGCCATGTCGAAGACGTACAAAATTATGGAGTTAATCCTCCATTATACATATGCTCTTACCTTACGTGAGCTAAGATTCGAACCCACCTCCTCAATAGGACATAAACACCTTTCAATGAATACTTAGTGTCACTAAACCAAAAGATCCATATGACTTAACTGAAAGTTTACTAAGGTGCAAAAGTTATTTTTAAAAGAAAATTATGTATATGTTTTTTTTATTATTTATGCACAGTGGATAAAAAAATTATTTTATTTATGATTCATGAAATTTAGGTAAAAAATCTATTGAATCGTTCTGAAACATGGTATATGTTGGAAATAATTATTTTAAATAAATTGAAATTAATTTCTTGACTTGTGATTAATTTTTAAAGATAAAATATATTGGCTCACTACTACAAAAAAAAATATATGTTCTTACTTCAAATTTATATGCTAATGAATCTATCATTAAAAATAACAAAATCGTTTAACTATTTCACCGAAGGAAAACTAATTATTGGAATCTTGAGTCAAGAAACATAATCTAGCGGATAGGAACATTTGTGCATTTTTTGGCCAATAAGATATTGGAATTAACATTAATGATTAGTACCAAAAGGCTATGTATGATTTGTACAAGGGCATAATTTTGTAGTGTTGGTTTGATGATATCTTTTTTGCATCAGAGAAAAGAAATTATTATGCTAAATGATGGAGGAATTTAATTTGCACATAATAACTCAAAATTAATGAAACCGGGAAATATATATGCTTTGTAATTTTATCACCACTAAAGGTTCTCCGAAGAAGATTGTCACCTGTGGATTAGTAAAGAGTAAAGATTTACTAATTGTTTTTGAATAGCATTGCTATGAGCATAAAAAACAATCAATGAGGAAAATTATCATGGACTAGGTATCTTTAACTATTCTGTACTTGTTAATTTAAGTTTGAGTATGAGTTTCTTCGTAGACTTATAAAATGAACAATTAATAAATAAAGCATTAATCTTTTATTTTTTTTTGCTTCTACTTATTTATCAAGTATTATATGGATGATAACATAAATTAAATTTTCTATGAAGAATAATTTTTCATTTAAAAATAAACTATAATATTATTTATTGTTTAATGCAAATTAAAATGGAGCCATAAATTTTTCTTACGAAGTTTTAGATTGATTTTATTCTTGAGTTAAACCATGTTGGGATTAAACTTTCAAAATTAGGTTGGGGTGAGATTGAGCATACATTTTCATGCTAATTTATATGCATGGAATTTTTGCTAAGACCCCAAGTTTCTTGTGTTTAGTAGTGCATAATTGTTGTCATTTTTTGTTTTTATATATTAAAATATATTATAACCATTTTTCAATTTATTAACAATGAATATTTTGGATGTATTTTTGTAGAGGTGGAAAATTTTATGGATTTGGTGGGCATTATTTGAAAATTAACTATATTAGTAGTTTATGTTTTTTTCTTCTTTATTTTGACAATAACTACAAGAAAACATGGGCATTAGGGACGAAATATATCCAACGGAATTTTTCCGTGGGTGAAAATTAATATCACCAATGGATTTTGTGACTGAATTCTAATGGAAAGGATTTGACACCTACCAAGACATTAGTGACAGAATATTATATTATCACTAACGGAATATTCTGTCGCTGATATATTCTGTTGGAATTCCATTGGTGAACATTATTAATTTTTTCTTAAGCTTTAAAATATTTTTTTAATATATTTGTAATAGAATCTTGAATTATCACCAATGGAATTTTTTACTATCACCAACGAAATATAGTATTATCACCTAGGGGTGGTAACGGGGCGGAGAGGGGGGCGGGATGCCCCTCCCCGTCCCCGTCCCCGTCAATGGCGGGGATGGGGATTCCCCATCTCCGATTCCCCGATGGGGGAATTTCTTCCCCATCCCCATCCCCGCGGGGATCCCCATGGGGATTCTCTATTTGTAAAAATATTATTACATATTGGAATATAAAAACTATTCAATATAAATATATACAAAAAATTATGATAAAATCAAAACTACTTAACATAGGGCTCTCATATCTAATTTTAATTATTATTAGTTTAAAATAAATAGTTTATGTGATTAGTGCAATTAAATTAAAATTAGAGTTTTTTATATTATTACCTAAGCCATTGAATTTTTAAATGTTGAAAAAAATTATACATACATATACACACTATATATATATATATATATGTATATATTTTTTAATCGGGTCGGGGATCCCCACGGGTCGGGGAGGGCATTCCCCGCCCCCGTCCCCATTTAGGATCGAGGATGGGGGAGGGATTCAGGGGGAATCCCCATCCCCGTCGGGTCCCCGCGGGGATCGAGGATTCCCCGCTTCATTACCACCCCTATTATCACCTACGGAATTTTTGGATTATTACCTACTGAATTTGGTATTATCACCAACGGAATTTCATTATTTTACCAACGGAATTGAGCACTTTTACCAACGTAATTGTTTACTATTACCGACGGAATTCTTGTATTATCACCAACGGAATTTCTTATTATCACCCATGGAATTTAGTATTATCACCAACGGAATTTTTGGATTATCACCAACTGAATTTGGTACTATCACCAACGAAATGTTGTATTATCACCAATGGAATGTTTGACTATCACCAACGGAATTTAGTATTATCACCAACGAAAATTTTGGATTATTACCTATGAAATTTGATGTTATCACCAACGGAATTTCATATTATTATCAACAGAATTAAGCACTTTTACCAACGAAATTGTTTACTATCACCAATGAAATTCTTATATTATCACTAACGGAATTTCTTATTATCACCCATGGAATTTGGTATTATTATCCACAGAATTTTTTACATTATCACCAACGGAATTTGGTACTATTACCAATAGAATGTTGTATTATCACCAACTAAATTTTATATTATCACCAACGGAACTTATCACTTTTACCAACAAAAAGTTGTAATATCACCAATAGAATTTTTGGGTTATCACCAACGAAATTTTTATTATCACCAACTAAAATTTTGGATTATCACCAAATTTTGTTTTAATTATATTTAATTCTATTTAAATATATAAATCAAATATATTATAAACAATTTATAAATATTTGCACGAATTGTAAATATCTTATTTATAAATAATTTTCACTCATATGTTTTTATTAATATTATTTTTACAATATTTTAAAAATATATACATTTGACCCGAGTTTAAAAGAGAAAAAAAAACGCCAAAATCCTCGAACCCATATATTCCATTTTGTGAAAGTATATATTTAATATGAATGTAATAGTAATATATTATTGAAATTTATATTTTTATTATTCATTTTAAAAGTTTATTGATTGCTTTATTTAATAATAATATTTTTCCATATTTTACAAATATATTATTAATTGCTTTCAAAATAACATCAATTTTAAACTAAAATTTAATGATTGTTTTTAAAATAAAATAAAATAAATTTAAAGGAAATAATAAATGTTTGGATTCCAAATGGATCCTGAATCAGCTTGAAAATAATTAGAGATCGACACGTTTTCGATGAGTCAAAAATAAGCCTTGTGATATGTGCCTCGATGTGAAAAGCCACTGGATGCTATCCATAGCATGGAAGCTCAGTAAAACGATTTGACTTGACAGACTCTTTGACCCCCTACTTGCAAATTGTAGGTGTAAATTACTTGGCCTACATTACTGGGACTTGGCTTTAAATTAAGAAAAACTGAATATGTGTTCAATTATTTTAATCACTTGGAGAGCCAGTCACTTTTGCATATCGTTGTGAGAGCCATGGCATCCAGACATCAATGTGGACCAGCTTCATTAAGGACCAGAAGACAGAGAGTGGAGAGGTACCTATTGGAGGAGCAAAGGAGGGTGGAAGAAGAAGAAACTCGAGTTGCTGCTACTACTATAGTTAGTGTTGTTGCCACTGTTGGTGATAAGCAAATTTAGCTCAGGAGGTATCACAAGGAACCCCGAGCTCCACACTGATGAACCAACCTAATGTGGAACCCCGAGCACATGTCTTAGTGCCTCATACTCACCTAGTGGTGAGCATGAACACTAGAGCCTTCAGCACAATCGTTGCATCTAAGCTTCAAGATATCTATATGGAATGGTACCATATTGAACCACGTAACATACTGCAACTGCGTAGGTGGTATGGAGTACTGGGAGATATGGCAACAAATTATGACGATGCTCATGCAGTTCTTCAATATGGTGCAGCTGTTGAGAAAAGGAATCGTGATGGACAACGCCAATAGGCATGTGACAGAGTAGAGGTTTGATATGTGTTAACATCTGTCCTGTTTGTGATCGCTATTATTGTAGTAGAGTTGTGTGTGTTATTTGTTCAAGTGTGTTTTGCAACTTTCCTTGTTATCACTGTACTCTTGTGTTATTAGTTCAAAGCCAATTATGATTGAAGACTGTGTGTTCTGATGTATGTCTATATATGTTCATGATATGGGATTTAGTAACTATTGTTTATTTAATTAATTATATTTTGTTACAATTAATTAAAATTTAAAACTTAGAATCAATTAATTATAAAATATTATCTATATTTTTATAATTATAAATCAGAACAACATCAACTCAAAGGTAAAGGTAAGGTCAATGAAGCAATTACTTTAGGCCCTTTATTTTTTTAAATCCTCATCTTTAGATTTATTTTAATAATAATTTTATAAACTCAAATTTTGAAAGACCATCATTATATAATATGATATAGACAAACCACCTTCACGTCTTTTTAATTACGTTTACTCAACGATGCATCGGGAGAGGGTTGCACGGTCAACCTCCAACATAAAAATAAAATTTTTTTACTACTAAACTATTGCTATGATGATTGTTATATTAATATAAACAAACTTTGTTTTCCAAATTTTTATATTATTAGTTGAAATTTTTTTTTTTAGTTTTCTCATATTGAAAGTGAAGAATTGCCCCCCACAAAGACACAAGTTGTCAAATAACACCTCGTGCCAAAGTATGATGATTGTATTTCTCAGGGTCAATTAAGGAAATTCTGTTACTCACTCTTCACCAACTTTCTAGCCTTCATGACTTAAGGGTTGTTTTGAACCTACACTAAGGAAATTAAGAACTAGAAGCTTCAAGCCAAGGCACAATCTCTAGAGGAAAAATTAATGGGAGATGATGGCCCTCATATGTGGATTCCTTTAGGACTACTAGTGTAATCAAGATATATGGTTAGTATTGCAAAGTTATATTTGGATCGTGAGATCTCAAAGATGAATTAACCCGAACACCTTCATGATTATCTCCTAATCCCATGCTAGATTGTGCTTAAATAAATTTATAACTAACTCTCCTACAATTGCATTACATTCTAGAAGTCTCTATCATAAGGATTTCCTAAAGAGGAGGGTTTTTTGACACCTGAGTTCTCAATTATGCCGACACCTCAAAACCTTGTCAATCTATGCATGTTCTAGTGTAAAGGAAACACTTTCTTGAAATACACAATTCAAATATGAATTACAGAGTTCTCCATAATGTAATCAAAGGCATACAAGTGTTACAGATTAAATCTCAAACAAATAACAATGCATTAATAAAATCAAAATATCCAACAATCACATGTTCACCCTTCACTGACATCTAATAGCTTTGGGGGTTTAGTTCAACATAAACTCTAAATGAACAAAATTGAGCATGATTAAGAATAAGGAAAACATGTCTAAACTCCCCCTTTAATAAAGATGATGGTAAGAAGAGAAAAAAAAAAAAACCTAAGGATGCCGCCCTTATCCCACGCAAAATGCGCCCATCTTAAAAGATGCTTGCTCTCCGGCGTTAAATCTTCATGATCTAACCTCTCTTCCTTGCAATCATGCTCAAATCACATCTAAACAATTAGAAACTTTCTCGAAGAGTTGCCGACGGCTATGGCTTCCAAGGCTCCCTTTAAAAAGCCCTAAAAGGGTCTATTTATAGTCTGACGGGTGCGGGGTCATGTGTGGGCGTATAGGAGCCCAGATGGAGTGTTAAAACTTGAATCTGGCAACCCTGATGATGCGTGTGGCCTCCCGTGATGGCACACAAGTGCCTGCACACCTTTCAACTCGTTCCGCACATCGTTCAGCTTGTTCAGTATTATCTACTGTGCAACCCACACAAAATTACTTGCGGTATTATAGTATCTCTCTTTGAAACATGCCGGTTTTTGTCTTGAAAACATTTCACATCGCATTCTCGAGCCTTAATAGCCTCTTTCATGACTTATAGATAAAAATATAATGAATTAAGCCTATAATGGGCATCTGGCCATCATAAAATAATACAAGAAAGCATGCACATTTAGACACTCTACATGTATCAACACCTCCACAAGCTCAATCTTTTTTTTTTCTTTAATTTTTTTCTATTATTATTTTTTTAAAAAATATTTTTTTTCCAAAATTTAAAATATCTGTCTATTAAAATTTAATTAGGTTGTGTTTATTCTATATAAGTGTATCTTAAATATGTATACTTTTTACTTATTAAAATATTTAACAAGGTTGAGACGTGTTTAACAAATAAATGACTTATAAAATGTGAAAGGGTTTGGGATTATGAGTTATATTTTTTCATAAATGCCCCATATGCATATCTTAAAAAAATGTGGTTATTACAAATAAAATAAGGGAAAATATTAAATTGCTCCTTTATGTTACATTATGATCATATATAATATCTCAGTTTTTTTTTAGTTTTTGTGTTTTTATTTCTTTTTTGTCCTGTTCCTTTACTCTCAACATTTCAATATAATATTAAAAATACCTCTAGCATTAAGGTTTACGCATGATAAAAAAAAATAATTTTTACAATTTTAATTTAGGTTTAAAAATAAATTTTTTTAAAAATTATGGATGCTTTGAAATTTTGATAAATTTTTAAATTTTTTTTGAAAATTAAAAGTGTTCGAGATGCGGATGGTTTCTATCTCTCTTTATCATGTTGGAGAGAGGATGTGAAAATCTCCATATTATTAAGCTCATGCTCCTCCGATTAGGATCTGTTACGTCTATCCATCAACCTATAGAAAACATGCTTATATTCTACTAATTGGGATAACTTCTTGAGAAAGACATGACTTTAACTCTAAACTACTAAACAAGTCTTTTTACTTTGACCTATCTTAGGGTCCCTATCTCAAGCATAGGCATGCAATAACAGGATTAGGAGGCATTTATAGTAGGAGTCCGTCTTAGACTCTCTTCCTAGAAGTCAAAGCTCCTTTTTCCTTGGTGGCAAACTCACACTTCTTAACTCGAACTATCCAATATTCTAATATCTGGGATGGCTATTATCACGGCCCTCCCGATCGCACCAACGATCACCGTGCGGTGCTCGTCACACCACCAAGGCGCCGAGCCAGCCTCCAAGAACCTGGAGCCAAAACAGCCCAAGAAACAAGCAAGCAACAAAGCCTATCAAGTAAACAAGGCAAGTAAGCATGCAAGCATCATCAAAGACATTATGATCAGGGTTCAGGAAGATCTAACCGCACACCACACCAAGGGTATCCGAAGAAACCAACTCAAGACAAGAAACTAGAGAGAAAAGATAAACTCTCAATAGAAGTGGATCCGAGATACACCATGAGCCAACTGACACAGCCAAGACCTTCACTCCCCCAAGGAATGAAGGTGAACAAAGCCCAAAGAGCTAGCTTTACCCCTTAGTGAAGCCAAACTCTAACCAGGTCTCTAGTTGTCCTTACAAGAGGAAGGAGATGGGGTATTTATAACCAAACCCTCTCAAAGGATAAGGGAACCGACCCTTGATCCAACGACCATGATTGGCTTAGTTGTCCCATCACAACAAGCAAAGTGATACAGTGCCAGAAAACACACTGCTACAGTGCCTTAGACTCAGCCGGCCGCCATCAGGATCATGCTACAGTGCCGCCCCATGGTACTGTTCACATGATCGGTAATGGTCTCGGTATCACCCTGCCGACGTGCCCCATTCTACCGGTAGCGAGTACCTATCAGCTCACGGGTGCTGATGCCCATCGGTAGTTAGTCTGGCACTCGGCCGTTCCTCTCGGTATAGACCCTCGATAGTGCCCTCGCGCCTCGCGTCACGCTGGCTCATGGCTGGCTAAGAGCTCCTGCTCCGCCCAATCTGCTGATCGACCGTACCACCGATACTAACGCCGATCTGGCTTATTTGGCCCATGCTTAGCCAAATATCTGTGATCAATTGATCATCCCGGTCCCTTGATCATGATCCCGCGTACTGCCTAGCGAGCTCTCGGTGATGTGTGACACCATGCCTGCGCACCCCTCGCTCGCCACCCCTAGCAGGGATCTTGATCATATGCGGCCGCTATCCGCATATAAGTCACCGGACGACTAGTGCCTTGTTTGGACTCGGATTTTTACCTATCTTGGCTTCATCCTCTCTCGGCATGGAACCATCCTCCACCGAGCGCATAAGGTAAAACCCTTACAAACCACCCCCACTAGAGAAAGTTTGACGCCCTCGTCGAACGGGGCTAAGGGTTTACACTAACCTCATATGTCCAAACTAGTGTCATTAGTCGGTTTTTCCACACGGAGATTCTAAAGAACGTCTTCTTTAGCCCACACTGTTTTTAAACTTCCAACTTAAGTTTCATCCCCAAAACCAAAGTGGAATATTGAGGTTCATCATTGAATTTCAATGTCATCGGCCCGCCGACGACGTCTTGACACCATGACATGAGGAATCCGTTCGCCATGTCAATTACCATCGCAGCCCACTGGCACCCACGCTTCTCTCGTCGCCATCTTCGGATTAGTAGGGTCACGAAGCTTGCCCTCGGCCAAGCAACCCGCGCTCGTTCTCGCCCAATCTCAGCCAAGCACACCGGCCTTGCCTCTGCCCCTTCCCCGGCCAGACAAACCTCCCATGCTTCCGCCTTTCCTGCGGCCTAGCGATCACTTGCTCCTGCCAACCAAGCTCCCCTACTCCTATACATTTGCTCCAGCAAAGGGACTAAACAACCCAAATTGCCATGAAGAGTAATGACATATGACAATGAAGAGGGACTGCCCTCATAGTTATACATAAAAAGAGGCGTCAAAACATACACCATTCAAAAGAGCATACATACACATATGACCCTTTTGACATATAAACATCTTGATGCCCTCACCTAGCATCATGATACTGGGGCTTCGTTCTCTGTCCCGCGGTTCCCATTACCTCAAACCCAAGCGGACAGTGGATTCCTTGGAGGATGGCTCGCTCTCGTTGCCATCACTATGAACCGACACGATCGTCATCTTCCCCTTTGAATCCAAGGGAGCCTGGTTAAGACCAACATCATCACGGCGGCCCGGTAAAGGAAATCTCACTGCAAGAGGATGAGGACCCTCTTGAGTCTCCTCCATACCACGAGCTCTCTCGCAGTTCCACCGTTGCGTCCTGACTCGCCATATATTGGCTCTCATAACACTTTTCCTTGGCCTCGTCACTTCTTCTTGGACTCTAGACGACCTTGAGGACGGGGTCGTCCCTACCTCGGCCTTAAGAGCCTGGACCTCTACAGCCAAAGTATGCATGGATTACTCCATCATGGACCCATGAAGGTCTAGGTCTATCAACCTAGTACAAAACGGATCTGATGGGTGCCTCGTCGTCACTGTTGTCGAAGCAATCTAACGTCTCCTCGAACCGCACTAGCGTCTGTTCGATGAGCTCCACGCGGGCTTCCAGCAGGGCCAGCCTCTCCGATATTGTTCTAGCCATCAGAATAATAGTCCTGTCTTGTTTCTTCGCCTAACAGCAACCCGTCGCCGCTAGCTGATTTCCTATGGTGGGGGACAAAGGCTCTGATACCAACTGTCACGGCCCTCCCGATCGCACCAACTATCACCGTGCGACGCTCATCACACCACCAAGGCGCCGAGCCAGCCTCCAAGAACCTGGAGCCAAAACAACCCAAGAAACAAGCAAGCAACAAAGCCTATCAAGTAAATAAGGCAAGTAAGCATGCAAGCATTATCAAAGACATCATGATCAGGGTTCAGGAAGATCCAACCGCTAGGGAATCAAATGCAACTACCTATGGTGAGGACCTAACAATGAAAAGCCAAGCCATCTCCTTGTTAGTTGGAATCGCCTTTATATGCCTAGGAGTCAAGGGCCATGAGGTACCTTGTGCTTAGAATCATTCAACAATGCCTCTCATAAAAAAATGGTAGTGAAAGATTTTGATCTCCTAGAATTTGTGCGGTTTGCACATCAGTTAGTTCAACTATTACCATGACTTTCCTAGCTAGAATCTTTTTCTTGCACATCCCCCAAAGGAAATCTTTCTTTTAGCAAGGGTTACTTATCTATATACCATTGTTTAGGTTCTGCATTATACTAGTCATCAAAGATAGGAATTTTGTGTTGAAGAGATGATTGAAGATGGCATGTAGGTGGTGAACATGGGCACACATGGAGTGGAGGATTACTGCTTGACTAGGATGGAGAGGTGGCATGGTACGGAGAAGGACGGACAGCATGGGGGGCGGGATGGCACTGTTCCGGTCCAAGATGGTGCTTTGAAGAAGTAATGAGAAGAGCATGGTGTTTTTGAGTGAATGACAGTTGAAGTAGTTGAAGAGTTTTTTGATAAATGAATATTAAAATAGTCAATCTCTTGGTGTTAGTGAACACCCAATGCTGGATCACTTTAACCATCCATTTGGATGGTGGTAATCATCCCCTTCTAGAGAGGGATGATTACTAATCCCAATGCACACCCATGTTTGGGTGTACATTGGATTCTTTGATTACCCTCCATGGGGTGATGTGGGTGATTATCATTCCCCCCAATTTTGGGGGGAATGAGGGGGTAATGGACATAAAATGTCCATTTTACCCTCTCCCAATGTATATATATATAATATTAATATTAAAATAATTAGTTTATAATAATTAGATAATAATTCTATATTAAATAAATAAATATTTGGAGGTAATGACCATTTTTTCACTGGGAATTTTTATTTTACCCTAATCCAATTTATTTGTATTAAACAATATTAATTTAATTAGTAATTAGAATAATTAATTTCAATGATTATTAAATGAAGATATGTTATTTAAATATTTAATTTATACATTAAAATTAATAAATGATATTTAAAATATTTATAATTAAAAAAATTAATTAATTAACCATTAATTATAATAATTAAATCATAAAGTGAGAAATTTAATTAAATATTTAAACATAATTAAATATTTTATAACTAAAAAAATTGATTAATTTAATTAGTTAAGTATAATAATTAACATGAATAATACAAAATATTGTTATAAATAAAAATTATTATTATTAAACAAAAACTCACTATATCATTTAGTATTATTTGTTTATATTAAGGGCACAAACATAATTATGCACTATCTTCCTTTTTTATTTTTCTCATTTCCAATAAATTACTTATCTACTTTTCTCATTTCCAAAGAATTACTCTCTCAACCAAACAAAGTTTTCATTCCCATCCCCCTCCCCAAAGTTTTCATTCCCTTCCCCCTCTCTAAAGTTTTTATTCCCCATTCCGCCATCCAAACGGAGACTAAGGTTTTTAAAGTAACCAATGGGAAGCTAGATTTGGTGTTAACCAATGAGAGTTAATGTTTTGTCTACTGGGTTGTAATAGAATATCATAAAAGCTAATGTTAGTGCTTCTTTTTTATTGGCTCATGAAAACATTTTCTTCTCATTCTATCTGTTTGACCCCTTGACCAAGTGTGAGAATAACTCAGGAATTTCATCAAACAATTGGATCCTTCTGTGCATTTCATCGAACATCTTCTTTTTCCCTCACATCTAGTACTTGTTTCTCATCAATGTATCCTCTTCTAGTATAATATCTTGACCAATAGTTATATTCATATGCATGTTTTTTCTAGAGTTGTTTCAAATGTCCCTCTCCCCAACAGTTGATTAGGAAGATCGTCTCATTTGAGGTGACGACGATAGTGGCTTACAATCTTGTGGCCGCAGATATATTGCCTCAGATTCATGAGTCCTAGTAGATTGCGAGAGATGTTAAACTCTAAAGCCATGACCCTAATGGTATTTTCACTATAAATTTCTTCTATGGCTTCCTTATTGATGGTGAGCATAATTATTAGGTGACTCATATTCTTTAGATGGGTCCCTATCCAAATAATTATTCAGTATGGTTAACAAGCCGACATGTAATAATAAGATTCTCACTTTGGATAGTCTTGCTTACAAAGGATGTAACAAACTTCCCACATTCACATGTATCTTGCCAATGGCTGTGGAAATGAATCACATGCATCTTGCATGCCCTTGCAAGATGTCTGTCTAGAATCATTTCATAAGTAGTTGTTTTGGACCATCCCACATCTTCCCCGCTTTCTTGAGGCTCTATGGACCTTGTGGCATCTCTTAACCTTCAGGAATTTTTAAGGAATCTTGGGATATTTTATCTAAGATGACTATTTGCAATATTGGCTAGAGTGAAATGATCATATCTTCTATTACAAATCTCATCATCCAAGTTTCATCATTGTTAAGATTATTCATATATATGCATCTGCTTTGGATGTCTACAATCTTTGAGACTGAAGACAAAAGTTTGAGGATCATATTAGCATGGTAAGGAGAAGCTTTAAGTTTCTGGGACCAAATCATAATGTCGCAAGAGCTACTGATGCAAGAGTTCCCTCGGAGCCCTTATCCCCTAACGAGCCACTCTTTATGTGCTTACCTCGACGGAAGATCCCATCTTATCTAACCTCATAGATTGTTGTATTTTCTCATAATTTCAAGCATGTTATCTCGTTGTCTTTCACAACTAGTGGGTTATTATCATCTCTATTTTTTGTTATGTTTAGTTGATATTGTTTGTATAGTCTTTATTTTAGAGCAGTATTTTCTCTTTGAGTGGATTTTGTGTTTTTGGTCTCTATTGTACTCTCGCCATTTTGTCTTAATATAAGTGATTTATCAACTTTTTCAAAAACAAAAATTTTAAAATAAAAAGTAAAAGAATAAAAGAGTTGGAAGAAATTCAAAAGATATACAAGTAAATTTTGCATTACCAAATAGGTTAAGTCTTTCTCCCCATCCTAACCACATTCATAAAAATTCCAAGAAGACAAACAAAACTTAAAAATTAAAATAATAAAAGAGTTGGAAGAAACTTTAAAGATATACAAGCAAATTTCGCATTTCCAAATAGGTTAATTTTTTCTCCCCATCCTAACCACATTCATAAAAAGTCCATGAAGAAAACAAATCTTTTTTCCAAAAACAAGTAACATAGTGCATGTGATAGATATTTCATTAAAAAAAAAATCTTAAAACTTCGGAGAAGTTAAGGAAACCAAACCATAGCACGGTCCTGTATATCCAAACAATGGATGGTCCCCACTTTTTCACCTCTAACATATGAACACGTGTCAATCTACAAAAACTTTTAGGCTCGCACCAACCTATTCCTTCAACCCTTAAAACGTCGCACGCAATCCCATGCATGCCCAACGTGCCACAAATCAATTTAATTATAAAAATAGTATTAGTTACTCTCTGAGAAGTTATACCATTTACTTGAAAACTCCCTGTATTGTTTTTAATTAAAAACAAAAAAAATCATAAATCCCTTGATAACCCAAAATTTACCCCAAATCAGTCCTCTTTCAATGTTTATTTTTTTCCAGCTTTATTTTCATAGTGGAGATGAAAGGTCTGATATTTTTAAAATAACAAAAAACAATCATTTCCCGAGAGCCATGCATTTCTTTGTATTTGGTGTGAATATCACTATTTATTCTTTTCTCCACAGAGGTTATTAGAGCTTTTGTGATAAGAGTTCCCTAATTTTTTTTTGTTTTCATCCTTATATTTAAAAAAAAAACAATTTTTTTAAAAAAAATTCTATAAGGACTATTGTGTGATATAAAAGTAATCAAGGACTAAAAAAAAATTTAGTTTTTCAAAATTAACTAGATAAAAAAAGAAAAAAACCAACTTAGAAAATTACTAATTACTCCTTTTTCTTTTCCATATTCATTTTTTTCCAACTAAACTTTATCTTCATAATAAAGGTGATATATAACTTAATATGTTAGAAAAAACAGAGCCCATTATATTCTTTTTATTTAGTATGAGTATCAAAATTTATTCATTTCTCCATTGAGCTGTGAGTACCATTGTGATTGGGATTCTCTATTGTTTTCATTGAAAAAAAGAAAATTTTAGAAAATTTTCCATAAGGCCTAGTTTGTGGTGCAAAATTAACGAGGGACTATAAAATAATTTAATTTTTTAAAATTAATTTTTTTTTTAAAAAAAAAAAAACTAAAACGATGTGTATTCTCGTCCACCATCTCCCCTCCTCATTCCTTACCTTTCTCCTTCCCCCGCGCCTTTCGCCAACTTCAACTCTCTTATATTAATATAAACATAAATAAATAAATAAACAAAAAAATTTTTAAAAAAAACCTAATAATTACAAGCACAAGGCTAACATAATAAATCAAAACCATGCCAATAAAAATCATCACCATCATCATCATTACCTTCTCATTCCCACTAAAATTGTGTCAAACACCATGGAATCCTTAAGAAGATCCTTCAAATCTCAAAGCTCATACAAGCGCTCTTCCTCCCGCAATCCCTCTTTCGATCAAGAACAGCATCAAGAACAACAACCCATTCTCTTTGACCACCGCGACGAGTTCGTCGTCCGTGTCGACGGCACCACCACCAACAACAACACCAACAACAACACCAACACCAACACCACCTCCGGTGACTTCTTGATCGATCCTGGTGGCACTGCAGGAGGATTTGAATTCGATAAGCAGTGGAGAGAGACCTCCATGGACATTGATTTGGAGATGGACGAGATCAAGAAGCCGACGATGAACACTGCATCGCGGGAGCTGAGAGTTTCATTTCGGGATCCGTCACGTATGTCATCGTCTTCATCGGAAGATGTTGCCCCGTCTAGTGCCGACACCGGTGATGCTGAGGTCCTCCGATGCACTGGCAACTCCTCATTCCGGCGCACATCAACGCTGCTCCGTGCAAAGACGAGATCGAGGCTGATGGATCCACCGCCGGGAGAGAGCATGAGAAAATCTGGGTGGATTCCCAAATCCGGGCAGCTGAAATCAGGGATGCTCGGCAAAATAGACGATGACGATGATGATCCTTTCATGGATGATGATCTCCCCGACGAGATGAAACGCGAGAACTGGAGCATTCTTACAATTCTGCAATGGATTAGCTTGTTCATTATCGTCATCGCCTTCTTCTGTAGCCTCTTCATCCGCCCTCTTCAGCAGCAAACCGTTTGGGATCTTCATCTCTGGAAATGGACACTGCTCGTGCTCGTCCTCTTCTGCGGCCGCCTTGTCTCTGGCTGGTTCATCCGCTTCATCGTCCTCTGCTTTGAGTACAGCTTCATGCTTCGGAAACGAGTGCTTTACTTCGTGTATGGCGTGCGCAGGGCCGTGCAGAACTGTCTCTGGCTCGGCCTTGTGTTATTGGCCTGGCATTACTTGTTCGACGACAAGGTTGCGAGGGAGACGAGGAACACCACATTGCCATATGTCACCAAGGTCCTTCTCTGCCTCTTGATTGCTAATGCTTTCCGGCTCGTCAAGACATTGCTTGTCAAGGTCTTGGCTTCCTCCTTCCATGTCAGTACTTATTTCGATCGGATACAAGAGTCTTTGTTCAACCAGTATGTCATCGAGGCGCTGTCTGGTCCACCGTTGATTGAGCTTCAAAGTATCAAGGAGGATGAGGATAGGACACTGGCTGAAATGCAGAAGCTGCAGAGAGCAGGGGCAACAATTCCTAATGATCTCCGAGCTGCTGTGTTGCCGAGTAGGAGTGGGAGAGTGATTGGTGGAGGCCCAAGCGGGCGGTTTAGTGCGCAGAGGACGATCGGCGCAAAGAGTGTGCGCTTCTCCGGCGTTGTTTCAAGAAAGGATTTCAGCAGGCAGCTGCAGGTGCAGCAGCCACAGGAGGGAATTACAATTGAGCAGCTGCATAAGCTCAATCAGAAGAATGTCTCTGCTTGGAACATGAAGAGGTTGATGAGGATGGTGAGGCATGGGACACTTACGACACTGGATGAGCAGATACTGCAGACCGGCACCGGTGCTGAGGATGAGTCGGCAACTGAGATACGAAGTGAGAATGAGGCCAAGGTTGCTGCTAAGAAGATCTTCAACAATGTGGCCAGGCCTAGCTCTAAGTATGCCTTTCTTCTCCCTTTCTTCTGTTCTTCTTTTTGTCTGATAAAAAAGTTCATGGACCCACTGTGTTGATGAATCATCAGAAATATGATTTCAAAGTCAAAATATATTTTGATTTTTTTATTTATATATTCATTTGACAGGGGATCTTTACTAGAGCAAATGATTATTAGAATGAATCTCATAGAGTCTATAATTAGAGTTTGGAGAATTTATCACCCTTTTTCTGTATGGGCAGTGAGTCTTCATGGTTTATTGACTTTAAATGTTTTTTTGGTGATGGAAACACATGTTCTGTTCTTTTTTTATTAGAGAAAGATGAAGTTCATGGGCCCAGATATTGATTCCTCATGCATAAATCACCTGAAAGATGATTTCAAAGTACACATAATTTAAGGTTTCTTTGTTTTGTTTTCGTACTCATTTGACAGGTGGATTTAGAATTTTTGTATTTTGGTGCGGAATGTGAATTTTAGTATTTTATTTGTATTTATATACACTGATTAAAAACCCTCCCAGCTGTATATTTTTTTGCATGAGTAATGTGAATGAAAAAAAACAAACTTGGACAATCTACAGATACATTTATCTGGTGGATTTGATGCGTTTCATTGGAGAAGATGAAGCTCTGAAAACTATGAGTCTATTTGAAGGAGCTCAGGAAACCAAGAAAATCACAAGAAAGGCTTTAAAGAACTGGGTGGTAATGATGCTCTCATTTGGTGGTTCTCTAATCCCTTGTATTCTTTGAATTAATTAAAACTATTGATGATACTATACATTTTCATCTGATACAGATCAATGCATTTAGAGAACGCAGAGCACTTTCTTTAACATTAAATGATACAAAAACAGCAGTAAACAAGCTTCATCAGATGGCAAATGTGGTTGTGGCCATAATTGTATTGGGCATTTGGCTCCTCATTCTTGGCATTGCAACTACCCATTTTTTTGTGCTCATCAGTTCTCAGGCACTTGTTGCAGTTTTTATGTTTGGTAACACTTTGAAGATGGTCTTTGAAGCAATTATATTTCTGTTTGTCATGCACCCTTTCGACGTCGGTGATCGTTGTGAAGTGGAAGGAGTTCAGGTACTCAGAAACATAATCAATCATACATGAATCATCAATGTTTTTTATTTTGTTATATTCTAAAGAAAGGTTTGGTAAGATGCATTACTTTGATTTTTCAGATGATTGTTGAGGAGATGAACATACTGACAACAGTTTTTCTGAGGTATGATAATCAGAAAATCATATACCCAAACACTTTGCTAGCAACAAAGCCAATTAGCAACATTTATAGGAGTCCAGATATGGGGGATGCAATTGATTTCTGTGTGCATGTTTCAACTCCTGTGCATAAGCTTGCAATTATGAAAGAGAAAATAGAAGGGTAAGTAATTAGTGTCATTGATTTATGCTGATTTTTTTTTTTTTTTAATTTTCATTGGATTTGATGCAAATTTATCTTTATTTTATCGTTGAAATTAGAAGTTCATTTAATTTTTTGAATTTCTGCAGTATTTGCATAAATACATCGATGATTTTTAATTGTTTATTTATATATGTCAATAAATATATCTTTTTTTTTTATTATTTAGTGTGTTTTTACATCGAGCTTCTTCGTTCATAGTAAATCTTTAGAAACGATAATTGTAGCAAAAAATAAAATGCATGTTTTGTATCGACTTTTCACATTCAAAAACTAGTTTCTATTTCTTTAATTGGCACATGTATATATGAGTCTAGAGTGTTCTTGTTGGGTTCAATTTAGTTTGGGATTTTTTTTTTTTTCTTAAAGGCTCGTTTTGGGTTAAAAATTTAAAAACTAATTTCATTTTGATTGTGTTAGGATTGTGCTATTAAAATAAATAAATAAATAAATAAATAAAACCAAACCAAACCAAAAATAAATCTGTAACCTTCAAATATTATGTTATAAATTTGTTAAATATAATTTTCAATTGTTATTTTTACATAATTTCTAATTAATGTTATGAAAGCCTCCTATAGGTTTATGATGTAATAATTTTTTATAAAGCATAAATATTTGTTGTAATTAAACGAATCTAGAAATTAAGAAAATAGAAGATAAAACAAATAACAACATACAAAAGAAATTTGTTTCATGATCTCTACAAAATCATCAATAGTAATAATAATGATGAGTTTAATTAATAAGGAGAGATAGTTTGACTTGTCTTTAGTTTAGTTTAATCTAGAGTCAATAAAAATAGGTTAGGTTTCTAAAATTCCAATGGTTCGATTCAAATTGAAATTCCCTACGAACTCAAACTATAAGAGCCTTTGAACTTGTTAGGTTAGTACATGAATGTGGCACATTTTATCTTAAATTTGTTATTTTCCTATTATCTTATTGTTATAATATTCTAAAGTTGGACCTTAATTTAGTGTTGTAATGTATTTTTTATTATTTTTTTCTTATTATACTACTCCCATAAGAAAACTATTAAATGACATTTATTTTGATATCTTTCACATACAACACAATACTAAGACCAATTCAATCTTTTATACAATTCAATATAAACAAATTTTTTAGAATTTAATGCGTAATTTATTGCTTAAGTTAATGAATATGAATATATGAATCAAATTAAATTATGATGTTTTTATATACAACTCTTGACATGATCTTTGTTGTTGGAAATCATGCAGGTATATACAGAGCAAGAAAGAACACTGGTATCCAACTCCAACAGTTATGTTAAAAGATGTGGATGACATGAATAGGCTGAAGGTGGCCGTATGGTTGCGGCACCGTATGAATCATCAAGACATGGGATTGAGATGGCAGAGAAGAGAAATGGTGCTCCAAGAGATGATCAAAGTTCTCAGGGAACTTGACATTGAGTTTAGGATGCTGCCTTTAGATGTAAATGTCCGAGACATGCCCGCATTGACCTCCACACGCTTACCGTCTACCTGGAAAACTTTCGGTTAGTCATTACTATCTTAGGCAGAAAATTATCGCAATAGATGAAAAGGTTGTCGATAAAGAATACACAAGTTGTCATTTTACTGATGCTATTTTTTGGTCATGGGCTTGTAGAGTTATTATGTTGCTTTTATCTAACTGATTTTGTGATTGGCTGATGTTGTTGGAAATAT
The DNA here is from genome assembly GCF_009730915.1 of Dioscorea cayenensis subsp. rotundata. NCBI lineage: Eukaryota > Viridiplantae > Streptophyta > Magnoliopsida > Dioscoreales > Dioscoreaceae > Dioscorea > Dioscorea cayenensis. Next base: position 12,887,730 of record NC_052484.1, read on the forward strand.
ATATGCATCTGTAATGATGATAGCAATATGACCATTGTTCATCTGCTATCTATTTTATTGCAAACTCAATATTTGATTGGAGATGGCCTTTGGCTTGATCTTTCTCAGTTAAAAATTATTTTATTTGTTGAAGGCATTATGTTGGAAACTTAGAGGTGTTTGGTTGTTTTTTTTTTGGCCAAGATGAACGGCTAAGCCTCCAAAAAAGACAGGGGTGTGCATAAGCCTCGGCAGAGTAAGTGGGGGCAGGGCCCGCGCACACATGGGTACTGAGACCACCCGCACACAATCACTACTCACACTCCCAAAAATGTACCCTCACCCATGATTCGAACTCTCACTACTTGTGAAGGGTTATAATGGGTACCCGGCTACTAATAGACCACCTAGTCATTAGTTGGATGTTTAGTTCTAATGGGTGTTTGGTTGTTTGGATGAGCCAGAAAAATGGTTGGATGGGCATGTGGAAAAAATGAATGTAGCCTTTCTTTTCTTTTTTGATTTGGTAAAAAATGGCATGAGATTTGTTTTTATTAATATTTATATAAAATAATTTCCTTTTATCAATGTATTATGTAATAATACATTATATTATTTATATTTTTTAAATAAAAAAGAGAAATTTTTCATATCATCCCTCTAACTTTGTCACTTGATCAAAAAATCTCTGAACTATTTCATATCCTCAAAAAGTCCTTTCTTTTTCTGACACAATCTGACAATTTATTTTTAAGTACTTTTGTCAGAAATGCCCATCGGCAATTTTAAACGAAAACACAAAATAATAAACAACAAATTAAGATATTAAATATTAACAACAAATATTAAACAAAAAGGGTACATTTTAAATAAAAACTTGTGTAGTTACATGTAAACACATAATGTTAAATAAAATATATAATTAATAAATGACAAAGACATTTTGCAAGCAGGGAAAAATTGGATTTTTAAATAAAATAAACTAGTGCAGGGATTGAAAAATAAGTAAACTAAAAAAAAGGGGCTGCAGAGTAAATTAAAATGTCAGAGGGATTGCAGAGGATATTTGTAAAATTGCAAGGACTAATAAATAATTTTTCCTAATTTTTATATCTTTTTAAAATATAAATTAGTTTTTATATTTCTAAAATTACATTTTATAATTTTTAAATTTATAAATAAAATATTAGTATTTTTAAAAATAAATAAATAATTTTTATTTTAGAACCGAGACGTGACTCAATCTCAGCCATGGGTTTATAAATTTTATTGTTTTTTATTATATAATCTAGGGATATATTGATAATTATTTTAAAAGATCCATGCCCTTTACTTTAGAAGTTATTAAATCGAGGCAATCCAACGGATAAGGTTGAGCCACATCTCCGTTCTATGATAATTATCATGGAACCGGTTTTGTGGGATCATCTCTCATAGAATAAATCTCCTCTCCTCTCTGTTCCTCAAACCAAACACTACATGGGAATATTTTCAATACGGAATCAAAATCTGTGACAAAATCTAATGACAATGTTTGGCATCATAGTAAAAAATCATGCCAAAAACAGTGACAAGTAGCGAAGCAAAAACTATGCTAAAATATTGGGGGTTGGGGGCAGGGGTTAGGGCAAGGGGGCGGTCGCCCCCGCCTTCTTTCTTTCTCGCTTTTTCCACACACTCTCTCTCTCCGCCCCGCCCCTCGCCCCTTGCCAGCTCTCTCTCTTTAATTAGTTTTTATTCTCTCTCTTCCCTTTTCTTTCTCTCTAATTAGTTTTTATTCTCTCTTCCCCCTCTCTCTAATTAGTTTTTTATTCTCTTTCTTCCGCTCCCTATCTCTCTCTTTCTAAGTTTTTTATTTTTATTTTTTAAAATCATCTCTCTATTGTTTTTAATTTTATTATTTAAAAAATTAATTTTTTTTACCAATTAATAGATATAGTCTAAAACAATCAAAAGGCTTATAGCCTAATAGTACTTGACTAGATCTCTAGTTCAAAACTCATTAACAGCAATAATGATAACAGGTCGACATCGGTTGTGGGTGTGGGTTTGTAGCCCAAACTCTTCATCCCGGGTTGAGAGTGCGTGGATTAAATAATTAAATTTCATCCCGTGCGCATGCCCAAATCTATACAGCATTTGTCACTTTTGTTAACAAAAAAAATCTAAAACATAATATTTTTTTTTAAAAAAATATTATCAAAAACTTATTATTTGATTTATTAATCTTGTATAAATTACTTTGTGTAGCATTTTTTTAACTCTATGTTTTAGTTTTTAATTTTTTTTTACAAATTAATTTATATAATATATAAAATTACATTTTTAGTAGAGATTTTAAAATATCTAATTTTTATAAACTAAACTATAAATTATCATATAAATAAATTTTAAAAATATTAAATTTTTAATTAGTTAATTAATTAATTTTTTTTCTAATTCGCCCCCTAACCTTTAACTTCTAGCTCCGCCATTGGGCACGAATATATATATATATATTTTTTTTTTGCCAAATACGGGATCAAAATCAGTTTGGCATTTTTGTTGTAGTGATTTTACTTTATAAGAAAATCAGTTTGATTTAGTTAATCCAATAATTAGTGGATGCTTTAAACTGCCCTGCATGATTTTGTTTTTTAATTTTGTTAAGGAGACTTGCATTGTCAAAAGGGAGGAAAACAATGGACTACTTCAAACCTTTAGTTGGCTGGTTGGTTGGTTGATTGATCCAAGGAAACTTCAGCCTTGCTCTTCAATAATGGTCACCCACGTTCTCACTTGGCACAAAATGAGAATAAGATCCACATACCACAATGCTCATAAAAGAAAGAAGAAAAAAATAAACAAAAGAATGCTCCACCTGTATCTCTTTGCAGAGTTCACAAGGACATGCCCACCACCTCTTTGCCCTTTACACTACCTTATTAGTCATTAGCATTGGCATGCTTTTTTTTTCCCCTGAAAGAAGCAAGAGCAAAGATGGCCGGAGCCCTTAGCTTGTTCGGTGCTCTTCGTCGGTCTTTTTCTAAATCTTCATGCAAGACTGTTTCTGTGATTGATAACAAGCAAATGGTCCTGAAGCCAATGCTCGAGAAAAGCGATGTTGTTTCTAGTAGTCCTAGTAACAGTTATCGACCTCGTTTTTCTGCAATATCTATTGAAGATGCTGCTGCCATAAAGATCCAAGCTCATTTCAGGGGCCATCTGGTATGTTTTTATTTCAAAATATACTTTGGCTCTTACCGTATTATAATTAATAGAGTTTTATTGTTCCTTGTTGTTAGTTGGAAAAATCTATTACAATATATTTCTTGTTTTCTCCTCCACCAATAGCTTCATTCTCATATAGGCCATGCACTATCTTTTTTCAATCTATTGGTTATTATTGACTAAAATCAAGAAAAGTAATGTTAGCTAAAATTCTATCAGATAAATTAATGAATAGGCAAGACGTGCATTCAGAGCGCTGCGGAGTTTAGTGAAGTTGCAAGCATTGGTACGTGGAGTGTGTGTTCGGAGACAAGCACGGATTGCAGTTCATTGCATGCAGGTTCTAGTCAGGTTGCAGGTTAGGGTGCGAGCAAGGCAACTGTTGAGTAGCTCTGGTCATGCAAACCTCTCTTAGATAAAAATTAATTCTTGTATGCAAATGATACATTATATTAAAATCATTTGATATGGAGCATATATATACCAGTAAGATGACAGATCAGTGACTGAAATTCATTTTTAACAATGCATTTGGTTAAGGTAAGAATCACTGACTTGTGCTTGTTTTTATTGTTCCCGCGGGACAAGTTTTGCAATGTATAATTTTATTTGAATAAAAATGTGAATTTTTTCGTTTATGATGTTTGTCTTAATTAATTGGTGGAAATTGAAGTTGTAGATTCGAAGATTTGAAGGGACGGGCAAAATCCTAAGTTATGCTCTACAAGAACAATTGATTGGTGGCAATTTCTTTTTAGGTCTTTATGCATGTGATTCACTACTTGCCTTCACTTGCAAGTGACTTTAGAGACATGGGATATTACATTAAAATAATTCATTTTTAAAGCTTATAAAATCACTAGAACAAAATTGATAATTAGTAGTAAATTACATTGTGACACATTAGGTTTTTGACACAAAAAATTACATAACGTAACAAAATCATTAATTCGTCACTCACTTCCTTACAACAAGTATTTTATGTGACAATATTTTAAATTGTCACATGTTAACGTCACAAAAAATTTGACACCAAATCTTTCATCAAAGGAAGATGGAGGGAAATATTTTTAGTGAGGACTTAAATATCGAGAGTGATGAATATAAAATGTTATTAATATTATTTAGTGAAAAATTCTAAAATATGTTATTTTACACAAAATTTTAATATAATGCCACTAATAGTAATATGTACTATTAATGACAATTATAATTTTGTTATTTATCTAAATTAGTTTTTGTGAGATATAGGTTTGTCAAAAAATATATATAACTAACACTACAACATTATGTATCTATAGCTATGGAACAAATTGTAGTAAAAGGTACAAAATCTTGTAGCTAAACACGTTAGCTTCAAAGATGAATCTCGTAGCAAGAAATACAGTAGCAAAAAGTTAGCCACGTATTTTATGACTTCTGTAGCTAAGTGTAATATATTTTGCTACACTTTTATTTTTCATGTCTAAAAGAATAAAATATTTTGCCATGAAAATTTAACTTAGTAGCAAATAATTAGTTATTTTAGCTACATTATATTTATATATATAGCAAAATAGATTTTAGTTGCAACAGAGAAACTTTGTGTCTAAAAGTTTAATTTACTTGCCACAGTAAAATTATTGTCACAAATATTTTATGATTTAGTTATAATTGTAATATGTCCATAACTAAATTAAATATTCATTTGCTATAGTTAGTAAAACGTAGCTAAAAAGATAGCACCTTTGCTTCGAATCAAATCAGTTATAGCTACACACTAAAATATTTTGCTATGAAATAGGAGGCTTGTAACAAATTCTACAAGAAAACAAGGGTATCAGGGACAGAAATTTCCGTCATTGAAAGATCAAATTCCGTGGGTGATAACTTTCACGGACGAGAATTTCCGTTGGACATTACTGTTGGTAATAATAAAGTGGCTAATACTATTCTGTTGGTAAAAATATTTCCGTTGGTGATGTTGAAGTATTGATGACGGAATACTCCGTCACTAAAAGTGTTTTTCATCCATAGAATTCCGTCACTGAAGGTATTCATCATCAACGAAATTCCATCACTAAAAGTGTTTATCACCCACGGAAGTCTATCACTGATTCTTATCAACACCAACGGGATTCCATCACTGAAAGTGTTTATCACCCATGGAATTCCACACTGATGGTTTTCATCAACAACAATATTCCGTCACTGAAAATATTTATCACCACAGAATTCCGTCACTAAAGGTACTAATTACCAACGGAATTTGGTCACTAATTATTTTCATTATCCATAAAATTTAGTCTATAATACTATTTTTTATTAATTCATTTTTCTAGTTTTATTTCCTTATAGCACATATATATTACAAATGCTATTTCACAAACTATTTATAATGTCTAAAATTATTTATTCATTAAAAAAAACAAGTCCAACATTGTTTAAGACAAAAACCTTCAATGTTTCATCAAATTTAAAAACATCATAGGAGAAGTCATAGGTAAAAATAACCATAAAACACCCAAGTTCTATGAATCACTCTCTCAAACATTCAATCTTCACCATCATGTCTTGATTTCATTCTGAGAATCCTCCAAGCTTTGTAGTTTATTCTTCATAGTCACTACTTCTTCCCGTAGATTATCAACTTCGGTGGAAGGACGTAGAGTTTCAATTAGTGGACTACAATCCGATAAATAGTAGCCTTCCCCAATACTAATAGGAGGAGAAATTAAATTTTTTCCACGTGGCGTGGTCCCAAATCCATACACATGTGTACGCGTAGTCTCCATTCCTCCAATTGCATCACACCAAGCTTGTGGGTCAAATTCAAGATGAGAAGATTCATTAATACCATATTTTTGGCTCATTGAAGAAGTATAAGATTCCTACAAATTAAAACATAAAATTCTTATAAGTGGTATGGTTAAGATAATAAAAGAATTATTAATGCATTAGAAAAAAAATTTGTATATTAATAATTAGAATATAATTATGAAACCAATTTACTTACACTCACGGATTTAGATTTATTGTCAACATAATCACCACGACCCTTGTCACGCTTGTGTGTGCGATTAAACACTTCTGCATATGTTGGTTTTCGATTTAATTGGGTTGCCTACACATAGATATAGAATAAATTACTCATGGACATATTATTAAAAAAAATGTAAACCTTGTGAAAAAGATATACAATCTTGAAAACAACAATTAAAAAGCAATATAGATCATATATACCATCCTCTCCGCATGAAGCTAAAAAGGAATCGATCCACCAGTATGTTTGGTAATACTTCCATTTTTTTTCTGTGTGCCTATTTTGCTTGGCCTTCTAAGATCGATTTTCCCATGTCTCACTATTCCAATTATTGTCAATTAAACGATCCCAAATATAAACTCTTATCCAACCTTCATTATTGCCTTTACAATGTGCGATGTCACTCACTCCAAAATGCTTCTTTGCTCGACACCTTTCTTCTTCCATCATTCCTTTAAATCACTCTTTGCATGTATTGTCCCATATTTTTCGTACAACATTTGTTTTTTCTATGGGCCATACAAATTGTTCCTATTAAATATATAAACCAAATGTTACCAATACCACACTCAATAAATAAGAATAGGACAATATGTTCAAACTATAACAGTACTAAACTATATATTTACAAGAAATGGAAGTTAGTCATACTTCAAAAAATAAAAACAAGTGTTGCATAACCAATTAATCTACCAAAGACAATATCTTTCTTGTTTTCAACAAAATGTTGATACAAACTACATGCATATGCTATGAACAAATCATTGATGTAAATCTCATACAAAAATCAAATATATATATATATATATATATATATGGCATGCTTGTTTTTTTCCAAAGAGATAAGATGGTGAGGTTCATGTTTATCAACAAGGCAAATGACAATAAGAGTCATTAATCCATAAACAACACAACA